>NC_029787.2:52183132-52212637 GCF_000816755.2 Arachis ipaensis
ACTATTTTAGTTTTCAAAACTTTTATTTCATTTTCCAATTATTTTATTTTATTTTTATTTATTTATTTATTCGGTTGTTTTTAATTAAATAAAATAAAAAATAAAAATATAATTTATTTGCAATTCACATCATCTCCCTTTCTCCATCATAGATCTAAGTGAAAATGAACAGTCCAGAAGGACTCTGGGGTCATATGCTAACCCCATTACTGCTGCATATGAGAGTAGTATCTGTATACCTCCCATCAAAACAAGCAGCTTTGAGCTAAATCCTCAGCTCATTGTCATGGTGCAGCAAAATTGCCAGTATTCCGGTATTCCACAGGAAGAACCTACTGAGTTTTTGGCATAGTTCTTGCAAATTACTGACACAGTACGTGACAAGAAAGTAGATCAGGATGTCTATAGATTATTACTATTTCTATTTGCTGTAAAAGATCAAGCTAAGAGGTGGTTAAATAACCAACCCACAGCAAGCATAAGAACATGGAAACAGTTATCAGACAAATTCCTGAATCAATATTTCCCTCCAAAAAGGATGACACAGCTAAGGCTGGACATCCAAGGTTTTAAACAAGGGGATGATGAATCCCTTTATAATGCCTGGGAGAGGTACAGAGGGATGCTAAGGAAATACCCCTCTGAAATGTTTTCAGAGTGGGTGCAGTTAGACATCTTCTACTACGGGCTTACAGAAAAAGCCCAGATGTCTCTAGACCACTCAGCTGGTGGATTTATACACATAAGAAAGACAATTGAAGAGGCTCAGGAGCTCATTGATACAGTTGCTAGAAATCAACATCTGTACTCAAGCAGTGAATCCTCCATGAAAGAAGAGGCTAGGGCAGTATCCACTGATCCTAGTCCTCAAGAACAAGTTGTTGAACTTAATAAGCAGTTGCTTCATATGACAAAACAGTTAGCAGAATTTAAAGAGATGCTCCAAGACACTAAAAGTGCTAACAAGAATATGGAAGCACAATTGAATCAGACAAGACAGCAGCTATCTAAACAGATAACAGAAGAATGCCAAGCTGTTCAACTAAGGAGTGGAAAGACATTGAATAATTCAGCTCAAGGTAGCAGAATGCTAAGAAAAGAACAACTGACCGAGGATGACTAAACCACTGCTCAAAATCCCTCTGAGGACAGTAAGAGCCCAGAGAGGAATACTTCTGGCGTTCAAACACCAGAAAAGGGTGAAAATTGGCATCAAACGCCCAGTGGATGCCCACTACTGGCGTTCAAACGCCAGAAAGGTATGAAAAACTGGCGTTAAACACCCATTCCATGCCCAGTTCTGGCGTTCAAACGCTAGAAAAGGGTGGAAAATTGGCGTTAAATGCCCATCCAACCCTTAATCCTGGCATTCAAACGCCAATGAGGAATCAGACACCTATAAGTGCTGATAATAACTCCCTCAAGAAGGCTTCTCAACCTGCCTCTGCAGGAAATAAACCTACAGCAACAAAGGTTGAAGAATATAAATCCAAAGGTATCGAAGGCATGGCACGCTAGCACCAAAAAGTCACTTAGGCGTGCCACTTGAGAAACCAGGCATGGCACGCCAAGCTTGAGAAATCCACAAATGTATGGGCGTGCCACTTGAGCAGCATGGCGTGGCACGCTGGTACAAAATCCCAGAGAAGGGGCTGAAGGCCAATGAAGTTTGGGCGTGCCACTTGAGGTCGAAGGCGTGGCACGCCAGGCTCTCAGTCTCACTTAAGCGTGCCACCTGAGCGACCAGGCGTGGCACGCCAATGCACAAAGAGGCCAAAGCAAGGGCTGGGCGTGCCACTTGGTATCGAAGGCGTGGAACGCCAGTCCAAGAATCTTACTATGGCGTGCCACTTGAGTGCTGGGCGTGGCACGCCAGCTATTGGAACCAAGGCAAGATCATGGGCGTGGCACGCCAGCCTCTAGGTGTGGCACACTGGTACAAGTTTCTAGAGAGGATGAAGGAGGCCAAACACATGGGCGTGCCACTTGATGTCAAGGGCGTGCCACTTGAGTTCGTGGCGTGGCACGCCAAACAGAAGAATCACTTGCGTACAAAGGCGTGGCATGCCAGACCTTGGGCGTACCACGCTAGTTCAACTTTCCAGAGAGCTTGATGAAGCATGCAACAAGGCATGGCACGCCAGACCCTGGGCGTGCCACGCTAGTTCAAGTCTCCGGAGGCAAGAAGAAGAGGAAAAAGGCTAGGGAGTGCCACTTAAGCTCGAAGGCGTGGCACGCCAGGCTACATGGGTATTAAAAGACCTTGGGTGTGCCACTTGAGCTCGAAGGCGTGGCATGCCAGGTATGTTATTGAAGAAGAGCGTGCCACTTGATGGACTGGGCATGGCACGCCAAGCCAGAATTGGAAGAGCACGTGGCACGCCACTGAAGCACCAGCCACATGCCAGCTGGGAAGTCACGCTTATTGAGTTTCTTTTCCCTCCAAATTGTAATTTTCCTTTTTTACTTTTGTAATTCTTTTATTTTGAAGAGCTAGGAGTAGTATAAATACCCCCAAGAAGTACTGAAGAGGGGGTGAAGCAGTTAGAGAGATTAGTTTTAGATTCACTTTTACACTTCATCATCTTCTTTACTTTTGAGTACTTTTCTTTGATCTATGAGTAGCTAAATTCCCTTTCATTGAGAGAGGGAGCTCTATTGTACTTGATGGATTGATGATAGTGAAATTCTTCTTCTCTTCATCTTCTCTTTGATTTGCTAGAAGAAATTTCGTTTTTAATGCTTAGTGTTCAATTATCTTGGGAAAGAGATTAAATGCAAAATGGTTTCATGGGAACCTTGGAAAAGAAAACATGAAACCATGCTTGAAATCCCTTCTCACACTTGAGTAGGATCTGGGTTTTGGTGTTTGGATATGGTGACATATAATCCTCCCCCTACTTGGACCTATGATGATGTGTGGTATAATCAGGGACCAAGCATATCTCTCTTCATGAACAATTAGACCAAGGAATTGGCTATTGATCAAGATCTGAGAAATTGAGTCACCAAAGGATTGGGGCTCAATCAATCATGATTGCCAAGAGGTCAATGTGTTGCATGATTGAAGAGGATATAAGCTGGAATTGATCCAAAGAGACAACATCTCCTGATATCAATGAATTTCCCCATTCTTATCTACCACTTTCTTTATAGCTTACTTTTACATTCTGCAATTCTCCATTCCCATTTACAATTAAGTCATTTATGATTTTGCACTTTACATTCTGCCATTCCTATTTCTGCACTTTATTGCTTTCCTTTACATTTTAGCCATTTACATTTCTGCCGTTTATAATTCTGCAATCACAATCTATCTATTCCGCTTGACTAATTCATCAATTGATTAAAACTGCTCAAATTTACCAATCTCTGTGGATACAATCCCACTCCACTGTGGGTTATTACTTGACGATAATTTTGGTGCGCTTACCAAAAGAACTGATTCACCATTTTTTTGAATGGGGTGTGAATTCAGAGTCATCAAATTTTATGGCGCCGTTGCCGGGGATTGGTTTAAATTTGACAGTGATTAAATTGATTGGAGAGCTAGATTAAGCAATTAAATTTCCTTATTATTTTATTTTTTTTAGTGCTTTTTAATTTTTTCGTCTCTACTCTGATTTCTATTCCTTCTTTATTTTTAGTATTTTAGTTATCCATTGCCCATATTTTCATCCTTCTAACTGTTCGATTAATTACATCAACAAAGCTAACCACTAATCCCAACAAGATTTTTTTCACTTCACTTGTTCTCTGCTGGTTATTTGCTAAGTGTATGACAGGTAGAAGAGCAGGGACTGTATCTCCCTTCGATAGTGAACCAGAGAGGACCTTCCTTAGATTAAGGAGGGAGGCTAGAGGCAAAGACATAGTTGGAAAAGAAGAAGTGGAGGAAGATCTAGAAATCACCATGGAGGAAGAAGCACATAACCATGTTGGAGAGGAAGCTGGCAATCATGTTGGGCAAGAAAGGAGAGTCTTAGGCTCCTACATCAACCCAAATCTAGGAAACTATGGCAGCAGCATTCTAAAGCCAACAATCCATGCTAACAACTTTGAGTTGAAACCTCAACTCATCACACTTGTCCAGAATAACTGTTCATATGGAGGAAGTGCCCAAGAAGACCCAAATCAACATCTCAACACATTCTTGAGGATATGTGATACTGTAAAGTCCAATGGGATACACCCTAACACCTACAAGCTACTCTTGTTCCCTTTCTCACTCAGAGATAAGGCAGCAAAGTGGTTAGAAGCATTTTCCAAGGAGAGTCTAACCACATGGGAGGATGTTGTAAACAGATTCCTTGCAAGATTTTACCCTCCACAAAGAATCAACAGGCTAAGAGCTGAGGTGCAAATTTTCAGACAACAAGAAGGTGAAACACTCTATGAGGCCTGGGAGAGATTCAAAGATTTGACAAGAAGATGTCCACCAGAAATGTTCAATGAATGGGTACAACTACACATCTTCTATGAAGGACTGTCCTATGAATCAAAGAAGGACGTGGATCATTCTTCAGGAGGCTCACTCAACAAGAAGAAAACCATTGAAGAAGCCATAGATGTCATCGAGACTGTAGCTGAAAATGAGTATTTCTATGCTTCAGAAAGAACTCAGAAGAAAGGAGTGCTAGAACTCAATTCTGTGGACGCCTTGTTAGCTCAAAACAAGGTAATTGCAGCACAACTAGTAGCCTTAACCAAGAAGATGGAGGCTAATCAAGTCTCAGCCATTCAAGACCAAACTCATCAATAAGAAGGAAGTGCATCAGAATTTGAAGGTGACTGGGAACAAGCTAATTATGTGAACAACTCATCTAGACCACCATATGATCCGAACTCTAAGACATACAACCCAGATTGGAAGAACCACCCAAATTTTGGGTGAGAAAACCAACAAAGCCATAACCAGGACCACAACAAACCTTATCCATCAAATTAACCCAACACTCACAACCCCAACCATCAAACAGGCAACCATAGACCTTACCATAATTCACAAAACACATTATACCATGGCAACCAACCAACACACAACAACCACCATCAAGACACACCACCCTCAACTATGCAACCATGTGAAATAAAGAGCAACTTTGAGAGGATGGAGGCTGCAATAGCACAATTATCATCATAGCTTGCAGGAGCCGTCTCCACCCTTATGGAGAGACAAGCGCAGACTGACAGAAGAATAGACGCCAATCAAGAAGAATACAGGTCAAATATGAAAAATCAAGGTGCAGCAATCTCAAAGTTGGAAGCACAAGTAGGGATCTTATCCAAGCAAATCCCAATGTCCATACACACATTTCCCAGTGATACCATGGCCAATCCAAGAGGGAAATACAAGGCCATTACACTTAGAAGTGGGAAAGTTGTGGAAGAAGGAACCCCAAGCAAAGGCAACCAAGAAGAAGAAGTTGCAGAAAAGCATGAAAATAAGAATGAGGAAGAGACCCCTGCTCCATCCTCATCAAAATCAGTCTTGAAGCCTTATGTGCCAAAGGCACCATACCCACAAAGGCTGGGAAAAGATGGGAAGGATGGCCAATTCTCTAAGTTCCTAGAGATCTTCAAGAAGCTCCAAATTAACATACCATTTGCTGAGGCATTGGAGCAAATGCCACTTTATGCCAAATTCTTGAAAGAGCTCATAACAAGAAAAAGGAACTGGGGGGCAAAGGAAACCACAGTACTAACTGAGGAACGTAGCGCCATCATACAAAAGAAGCTACCTCAAAAGATGAAAGACCCAGGAAGTTTCTAAATCCCCTGCATCATAGGGGATATCACTATTGAGAAAGTCTTGTGTGACCTGGGAGCTAGCATAAATCTCATGTCCCTAACCATGATGAGAAGGATGAAGATTGAGAAAGCCAAACCAACAAGAATGGCACTCCAATTGGCTGACAGAACATTTAAGTTTCCACATGGGATAGTGGAAGACTTGTTGGTGAAAGTGGGGAAATTCATTTTCCCAGCTGATTTTGTTGTACTGGACATGGAAGAAGAGGCCAACACATCAATTATCCTAGGAAGGCCATTCCTAGCTACTGCTGGAGCCATCATTGATGTGCAAAAAGGGGAACTAGTCTTGAGATTGCATGAAGAGAAGATGGTCTTCAACGTCTTTAAGGCAATGAGTTACACCAAAGAGTCCATAGGAGAATGCACGATGGTAGACACCATAGAACAGATAGTTTAAGGGGTTTTGGAAGAAGAACAATGTGAAGGAACTATGGAGCTGGAACAACAAGCATCAAGTGGAGAACTACCACAAGGAATCATGAAGAATTCAATCATGCCAACCACCACGGACAACAAAGAAGCAGAGGCACCAAAACTAGAGTTGAAAACCTTACCACCCAGCTTGAAATATGCATATTTGGGTGCCAACAACACTCAACCAGTGATCATAAATTCAAGCCTGAGTAAGGAGCAAGAAGATAAACTTATCCAAGTGCTGAGACAACACAAAGATGCCATAGGCTGGACACTTTCAGATTTAAAAGGGATCAATCCTTCAATGTGCATGCACAAGATCCTACTTGAGAAAGATGCCAAACCTTCAAGGCAACAACAAAGGAGACTGAATCCAACCATGAATGAAGTAGTTTAAAAAGAAGTGTTGAAGTTGTGGCAAGCAGGGGTTATTTACCCCATCTCAGACAGCCTTTGGGTAAGCCCGGTGCAAGTAGTCCCAAAGAAGGGAGGGATCACTGTTGTGTCAAATGAGAAGAATGAACTGATACCTACACGGACAGTGACCGGATGGCGTATGTGCATTGACTATCGGAAACTCAATGAAGCTACCCGGAAAGATCACTTTCCCCTGCCCTTCATGGACCAGATGCTTGAAAGACTCGCAGGACATGAATACTACTACTTCTTGGATGGTTACTCTGGCTACAACCAAATAGTTGTAGATCCCATGGACCAGGAGAAAACCTCTTTTACTTGTCCCTATGGAGTCTTTGCTTATAAGAAAATGCCCTTTGAATTGTGCAATGCACCTGCAACATTCCAAAGGTGCATGCTCTCCATCTTTTTGGACATGGTTGAGAAGTTCATAGAAGTATTCATGGACGACTTTTCTGTGTTTGGAAACTCATATTCTAATTGCCTATGTCATCTTGCCCTGGTGCTAAAAAGGTGCCAAGAAACCAACCTGGTTTTGAACTGGGAGAAGTGCCATTTTATGGTAACTGAGGGGGTGGTTCTTGGTCACAAGATTTCAAAAAATGGCATAGAAGTAAACAAGGCAAAGGTGGAAGTAATTGAGAAATTACCTCCACCTTGCAATGTCAAGGCAATCAGAAGCTTTTTGGGACATGCTGGGTTCTATAGGAGGTTTATCAAGGACTTCTCAAAGATTGCGAAACCTCTTAGCAACCTACTTGTCTCAAATACTCCCTTTGTTTTTGATAGAGTGTGCATGGTAGCCTTTGATGAGCTTAAGAAGAGACTCTTCTCTGCACCTATTATAGCACCACTTAGCTAAGATCTTCCCTTCGAATTAATGTATGATGCATCTGATTTTGCTGTTGGTGCCGTTCTAGGACAGAGGAAAGACAAGCTAGTACATGTTATTTACTATGCTAGCAAGGTCCTTAATGAAAATCAAAGGAACTACACCACAATAGAAAAAGAACTTTTAGCCATAGTCTTTGCTTTTGATAAGTTTAGATCATATCTTATTGGCTCTAAAGTAATTGTATTCACTGATCATGTAGCACTCAAATACTTGCTTACCAAACAAGAATCTAAGCCCAGATTAATAAGATGGATTCTGCTACTCTAAAAGTTTGACATTGAGATTAAAGATAGGATCGGAGCAGAGAACAAGGTAGCTGACCACCTCTCAAGGATTCCACAAGAAGAAGAAGAGACGCACCAAGTTGCAGTAAATGAAAGCTTCCCTGATAAGCAGTTGATGATGATCCGAGTAGCCCCTTGGTTTGCAGACATAGCTAACTTCAAGGCTATTGGGGAACTACCAACCAAAATCAACAAACACATGAGGAGAAAGCTAATCAAGGATGCCAAGCACTACATCTGGGATGACCCCTATTTGTTCAAAAAGTGTGCTGATGGAATCTTGAGAAGGTGTGTCTCCCATGAAGAAGGGCAGGAAGTGCTGTGGCAGTGCCATGGATCCGCATATGGAGGCCACTTCAGTAGAGAAAGAATAGTAGCAAAAGTGCTTCAATCCGGATTTTACTGGCAAAAAATGTTCAAGGATGCTAATGAATTGGTGTCAAGATGTGATGAGTGCCAAAGAGCTGGTAATCTAACCAAGAGAAATGAGATGCCACAGCAATTTATACTAGAGCTTGAACTATTTAATGTATGGAGAATTGACTTTATGGGACCCTTCCCAACCTCCTACTCAAATAGTTACATATTGGTGGCTGTCGATTATGTCCCAAGATGGGTAGAAGCCATAGCCACTGCGATAAATGACAACAAGGTTGTGATAAGCTTCTTGAGAATGAACATCTTCAGCAGATTTGGGGTTCCTAGAGCCCTCATTAGTGATGGAGGGACACACTTCTGCAGCAAACAACTTGAGACACTCCTTTTCAGGTATGGAGTCAAGCACAAGGTGGCAACTCCATACCATTCACAGACCAACGAGCAAGTTGAGATTTCAAACAGAGAACTAAAAAGAATTCTTGAAAAAACTATAGGAAGCTCAAGAAAGGATTGGTCTAAGAAGCTGGATGATGCATTGTGGGCCTACAGGACAGCCTACAAGACACCCATTGGGATGTCCCCATACCAACTGGTATATGGCAAGGCTTGTCACTTACCAGTTGAGCTTGAGCATAGAGCGTTTTGGGCTCTAAAAATGCTAAACTATGATGAGCAAGCTGCTGGAGAAAGAAGATTAATGCAACTCAATGAGCTGGAAGAATTTAGAAATCAAGCATATGAGAATGCAAAAATCTACAAAGAGAACACAAAAAGGTGGCATGATCAAAAGATAGCAAGAATGGAGTTCACTGAAGGACAAAAGGTGCTGTTGTACAGCTCAAGACTCAAGTTCTTTCCTGGGAAACTTAAGTCTCGATGGTCAGGATCCTTCACCATAATCAAGGTGTTTCCCTATGGTCATGTAGAACTCATGGAGGACAAGACTCAGAGAACTCTAACTGTCAATGGCCATAGACTCAAACACTACTTGGGAGGCTCCTTAGAGGAACAGAAAGTGAGCTACAAGCTCAACTAAAGATGGAGGAGTGTCAAGCTAGTGACAATAAAGAAGCGCTAGTTGGGAGGCACCCCAACACTTTATCCTTTTGATTTATTGTTTTTCTTATAAGTAGTTTAAAATTCGTTGCTTTAGATAGTTTAAATTTCAGTTTCATACTTGTGTTACATTACCATTTAAAATTAGATTGCAAGTGGTAAGTTAGGAAGTTTAAATATCAGCTTTGGTAGTTAGGATACCCTTACATTCTTTAATCTCTTTTATTCCGGAATTGCAACTTGATGAATGCATTACTAATGATGAGTAAATGGGCTGAAAACTAGCTAAAAGGCTAAGTTTGGTGTGGCTACTCACCCACTTAATCTAGGCTTACAACCATTTTGATAACTTGATTTTGAAGAGTAAGTCCAGAGATTAAGTTTGGTGTAGCCACCACCATACAAGGATCACCTAGCAAGCCCAATTCTACTCAACCTGAAAGCACTTAACATTTTGGCAAGAGTATGAACGTGGTTTAATGAGTTCAAAAGAGGTTAGAAACAAAAAAATGAAAAGATTGGAGTTATTCCATCCTTATGAACACATTAAATACACAATTATGAAACCAATTTATTGAGATACAATAGGATTAAGTTTGGTGTCCCAAGGGACACCCATCAGTTACAATCCCACTTACCTATGATAAGAAGGAATGTGAAGGATTCTTTTGTCATTACTAACGGGTTTCAGTTTCATTTTCAGGAGAAAAGATAGGACCCACATGGTAAATAACTCATAAAGCAAAGAAGTCAAAGTGTACTTACACTTTGGAACTCAACACATGCAGGATGCACAGTGAGATAAGGGTTGGCGCCTCTTTCCATGCTAGGCGCCACTCCCCAAGTGGGAAAATATTGAATCCTTTTTATTTCCCACCATTCAAACCACACTCTTCACACCCTATAAAAGCCTCACTTTCCCAACTCTTCTCCCACTTCAAACCCCTAATCACAAACGAAAAAAGAATCCAAACACTTTTCTTCTTCTTTTATCTTTTCGCCTTCCACTACCTCTCTTCCCCTTCTTCTTTTCCCTTTTCTTGATTGGGACAATCAAGTCCTAAGTTTGGTGTTGGAGCAAAACTTTATTTTTCTTGCCCTCTCTCTTACAACCTTCCCCAAAATTTTTTTTCACAACCTCAAACACACTCTCAACTCAATGGCACCACCAAAAAGCTCATCCTCAAAGAAAAGAAAAACCAAGGAACCAACTTCTAGATCCTCAAGCTCATCTTTCAATGAATACAAGTTTCTCTCTGCATTCAACTAAAATCAATTCTATAGTTGGGTGAGTGAGAGGGAAATCATCCCAGAGGTTGGGTTCCAATTAGGGAGGAACGAGCATCTTGAGATCAATATTGAGATTAAAAGTAGGGGATGGACACTCCTATGCAACCCACCAAGGAAGGTAGTAGAGACACTACAAGATTTATATATATTTGTGGGTATTTTTCAGTGGGGGTTTTTAAAAACCTCTTCAATATATTTTATATGTGGCATTTTGATAAACTCCCACCAAATACCTAATAATAAAATCCTACTGTTATCAATTATCACATAATTAAAATTTATTTCAAAGTCCAAGAAACACTCGAAGAGAAAGAAGAGAAGGGTGAGAGCTCACTGAAACCCTAAAGCTCTCCATCGCCATCTCCATCGCCACCATTGCCGCCGCTAAAGTTAATCTCCTTTCTGCTTCTGCCATAAAGCTATTGAAATCGAGCCAAGGCGCTTCCTTCATCAACGCGTTTTCAGATCTAATTGCAATGCCCAAGCCTCTGGGATCGAGAGAAATCGCTTCTTCGGTTAACTCTCCTTGGCCAATGACGCTCGTGTTCTCCATCGACATTCTATCCTTTCTGTACGCTCTTCTTTTCACTCATTTTCAATTTCTGGTTCTCCTTCTCTTTTTCCTGTTTATTCATTTTCTTTGTTTTTAATTCTCAGATTCTGAATGATTTGTTATGTGATATAACATTTGATGAGTTTTATTATCTCTTGGTTGATAACATTGTTTCAAATTCTCAAGCACTCCAAGTGTTCGATGAATTGTTTATTCTCAAGCACTCCAAGTGTCATGAAAAATAGGTACAACCGGGTAACTGAAACTTGTGATTTATCTGCAGATTTTTTATAACTAGTATGATACTAAATTGCTTGAAATAATCAATTCAAAGTGTGTTCATGAATAGATTCAGTAATAATATTGTAAGAACTAATGATAAAGTTCTTATTTATAACAATCATTCTTTTCCACCATTTTAAATGTGATATTGCACTGATGTGATGTCATTTTTCAAGAGAGGAATGAGAGGCTATTTTATAAGCTTCTGATTGATAACATGGAGGAACGGCTTCTTGTTGTTTACACTCCAACTGTTAGAGAAGCCTGCCAGAAATATGGAAGCATTTTTCGTCGACCGTAGGGTCTATACATTAGATTGAAAGTGAAGTATGGTTTTTTATGTATATTTATTGTTCTGTTTTTATCATTTAGCCTTTGAGGTGAAAAAAAGAAAGAAAGAAAGAAAGATAAGAAGATATACTAAGTGTTTGAGACTCTACAGAGGCTAGATCCTTGAAGTAATGAAAAACTGGCTAGAGAAAAGTACTCAAGTTGTTGTCACTAATGACGAGCAAATATTAGGACTCGGAGATCTTGGTTGCCAGGTAAACATAGATACTGATTGTGGTTTCTTTCTTATTTAATTTGAAGTTTGCTTTTTGAATTTCCCATCATCAATGCATCTCTATCTAGTTTATTTTGATATATTAGTATTTGTATATATTTTATTTTGCAGGTTGTTGTTTTCACAGATATTAGTCTTGAGAAAGCTATTGAGTTCAATGATTTTTGCCACACTCATCAGCTTCCTATTGCTTTTATCAAAACTGAAGTTAGAGGTTTTTTTGCAGAGAAAAAGCCAGTTCTGGACTCAGAACTTTGGCATGCATGTGCTAATCCCCTTGTTTCTTTACCTGCAGTTGGGAGCCATTTGGTGTACTTTCTACAAGGTCATAGTGAACAAGTATGTTGAAATATGATATTATTATTATTATTATTATTATTATTATTATTATTATTATTATTATTATTATTATTATAATAAAGTGATGATCATTTTTCTGGGCTTGAAGATTGTTTCTTGCCTCTTGTCGCTCTATCTTGTATTCTTGTTGCCTTAGCTTAGCATGATCTGATTTAATCCTCTTGGAAGCTCTAATTTAACTAGGCTGATTTTTTCTAATTTTTCCAGGCGAAGTTTCTAATCTGTTTCAACTCAAAATATTTTCAAGTTGGTTGATATTTCTGAGTGTATTAAGGCACAGTTATCTAATCACAGATCTTGATGCGGAAGGTAATTAATTAAATTTGTCCACCTAAGTTAAATTCTTAACGAAAATTTATTAGAGTTCTCAGTATATATTATAACTCTTATACTAATGTATTAATTGAATTACAAATTATTAATGAGTTATAATAAAATTATTTTAACCTATGTGGCATAAATTGATTGGAGTTATGTTACTCTTAGAACACCTAATAACAACTCATTTTCTATAAAGATACGATTAATTCATCCATATTTATGTTAACACTTATCAATTTTGGATGTTCATATATATATACAGGGGAAGCATTGATTGAATTTGTGAGGGCCCTCTCAATGATTCCAATAATCAAATTAAAGATTGGAATAGTTTTTTTGTGAGCCCCTGCTATAGTTGCTCTAATGTTAATTGTAGCAATAAACATGTTATATCTCTATGTTCACAATATATATATATATATTCCTTCTGAACCAAAGGAGGGCAATGATATCAGATTTTCTGGAAATATGTCTAAGCTCTTCCGCTCTCTTTCTAGACGCCTTTCTTTTTCTTCTCCATCTTCCTCCTCCACCTCTCCAATCCATTCTTCCTCCAATCCCCTTACTGAGAAAATAGTTAGACATTACGAACTTTCTCCCAGACACAATATCTTTGAAGAAGTTTGCTTCGAAGATATCAATCAAGCCATCGACAATTGGGAGATACCCAAAATCCCCAAGATGAGCTTCATGTCCCTGATGACAACAAAAGAAAATCAGACTATATCATCAAAACCGCTGAAAATAATATTCCTCTAGGACCAGATTCCGGTGAGGAGTTCCATCTCTTAACCAAACAATCTGTCAGAGAACATGCCCGTCACTATAGATATCTTCACATAGGGTGTGTCCAAGTTGCAGTCAAACCACTCATCCGAGAAGGCTTGAATGCTTCCATCCTCATGTGTCTTAGAGATATTAGACACAATGATTTCCAAGACTCCCTTATCGGAACAGTTGAAACAAGTCTTGGACATGGTCCAGTTTATTTCAACTGTTTTCCAAACAAAACGGTCAGCCTGTTAGACACCAACATTCTTGACTCTCTCTTCCTAAACATCCGAATTCATGGTCTTAACATGAAGGAAGGATCCATTCCAGCCGCTTTAATCTATAGGATTCAACACAAGGTCTTGAACACTTGTAATTCTAGAGTCCTTCTTAAATCCCAAGATCGTGAAACTACTTTGTTTGTCACTGACATGACAAAGGCCAACGTTATGATTCCAAGGCTCATAAGGTGGGATGAAATTGATCTCCCCCAGTCATGGTCTATTGACAGAGCTATCCCTACACAACCTAGACAAGCACCTCTCTTACGAGAAATAAAACAGGATGAATCAGGGAAAGTAGAAATTTTCTTCGACAGAAGAAACTCTTTTTCCTCCAGATCTGAAGCAGGGACATCTAATGATTTTGCTTCAGTAAGAAGGTCTTTTTCCGTAACCTCTCAATCTCAGTTTTCAAAATTTTCAAAACCCGTACACTCTGAAATCAATATTTCGGGATTACAAAATAATTCAAACATTTCTCAAACAATTTATCAAACTGATGATAAGCATTCAGATGATGATATTGAGATAGAATCTTCCATTCAATCTCCAACATACTCATCTATGCATGGTGCTCAATATTCTTCTGTGAATAATGCCCAATGAGTAGCACAGAATTTATCATAAATAGGGAAGCCTTACGTAAAAACCTTGAATCTGAGGAATATGACCTCCACAGAGAATGGTATTTACGTACGCATACAGCTGCTCAAATTGCATCATTCAAAGAAAAATATTACAGTTTTCTAAAAGAAGTTAAGATGCATATTCCTTTCTTTGAATGGTTTCATGCTTATTCCATAAAAAATAATCTGGTTTATCCTTTCAAAAACAAAGAAAACTTGCTTTCAGCAAATGTTATTTCAACTTGGAAAGTTAAAGATGGGAATTTAGTTAGATCTGAGTTTCCTCCAAAAGGACCTTTTGTTATCTCAAACACGGAAGGACATAACCCTGTTATGGCTACTCTTTAAATCTGGAAGTACAGGCTGTTTACTTTTATCACTTAAGGGAACTGTAGCAGTAAGACCCTTGTTGATGGGCAGTAAGGCTAATTTGATGATGTTCTTGAAAGTGATAAGATCTAAACGTAAGAACTCCTGGTGACTATGGATTTAGAGATTGCAAAAAAAAAAAAGAGTTAAAATCCCAGATCCAAAAATTTGAGTGATAGTTTAGTGATAATATTTATATTCCTTCTGAACCAAAGGAGGGCAATGATTCAAAGAATCAAAGATCCCTACAAAAGCCCGCCCAATTCAAATGAATGAGCAGCTTTTGCAGCATTGTCAAAAAGAAATAAAAGATCTTTTGGATAAAGGCTTAATTCGTCCTAGCAAGAGTCCTTGGTCTTGCTCTGCTTTTTATGTTAATAAGCAAGCTGAAATAGAACGAGGAACTCCTAGGCTTGTCATCAATTACAAACCACTGAATGAAGCCTTACAATGGATTCGTTATCCCATTCCAAACAAAAAGGATTTGCTTAATAGATTAAACTCTGCAGACATTTTTTCAAAATTTGATATGAAATCCGGTTTTTGGCAGATCCAAATCACCGAATCAGATCAATACAAAACAGCATTTACAGTTCCATTTGGACATATGAATGGAATGTAATGTCTTTTGGTCTGAAAAATGCCCCATATGAATTTCAAAAAATTATGAATGACATTTTCAATCCATATTCAAATTTTGCAATCGTTTACATTGATGATGTTTTAATCTTTTCCCAAACTTTACATGAACATTTCAAGCATGTTAAAACTTTTATGTACATCATCCAAAAAAACACTTTTGCTGTTTCTAAGTCAAAAGTTGTTCTCTTACAAACAAAAATCCGTTTCCTTGGTCATATAATCTTCCAAGGCACTATAACTCCAATTGAAAGATCAATTTTGTTGGCAGAAAAGTTTCCATATTATATCCTTGATAAACCTCAGCTCCAGAGGTTCCTCGGATGTCTCAATTATGTCTCGGATTTCATCCCAAATCTTAACAAACTCATTAAGCCTCTGTATGATAGGCTTAGAAAAAATCCTCCACCTTGGACAGAAAAACATTCTGATATTATCAGGTTCCTTAAAACCAAAGTCCGCAATCTTCCCTGTCTTTACTTACCTGTTCCTCATGCATTTAAAATAGTAGAAACAGATGCATCAGATTTAGGATATGGCGGTATCCTAAAACAAAAATTGCATGATAAAGAATGTATCATTGCATTTACATCCAAACATTGGAATAGTACTCAACAAAAATATTCCACTATCAAAAAAGAAATTTTAGCCATTGTCTTATGCATCACAAAATTTCAATCTGACTTACTCAATTAAAAATTTTTAGTCCGAGTTGATTGTAAATCGGCCAAAGATGTTTTACAAAACGATGTTAAAAATCTTGCATCAAAACAAGTGTTTGCCAGGTGGCAAGCTATTTTAAGCATCTTTGATTTTGATATTGAGTACATCAAGGGCAACTCAAACTCTCTCCCTGACTTTCTCACACGTGAATATTTGCAGGGAGATAAGCAAACAGACGATGCCTAAAAAGGCAACCTTAGCCTCAGCAAGAGGCAGAGGCGTTCGCCTAGCCCTATCAGGGCCTATCAGAAGATCTGGGTCTAACACCCCAACAGAATCATCTACCTAACAACCTCAACAATCTGGTCATCTACCCAACAACTCACCCAACAATCTGGGTCATCTACCCAACAACCCACCCAAAAATCCATTGAACCAAAATACAACCAAGCCAAACAATCCAAAGCAGACTATGCCATCCCAATCGAAACCCTCCTTGCCTTACAGGACCAGGGTCTCACTAAACTCAACAAAAAATCATGGGCTGACATATGCAGTGAGTCAGATGAAGAAATTGACTTATCTCAATTGATATCCCAAGTAGCCAATCGAAAAATAGTCATACAAACAGGAAAAGAAAAGCTCATGGACCAAACACCCCAAACATCCTCAACCACTACCAAAACTCAAAAAGCCCAAACCAATTACAAGTCTACAAACAAAACCGCAAATATTATCCACATAGAGCCTGAATTCTGGGATAGCTCTCCAAACAAAGTCATCCCAAAGATTTTCCCTACTGGGTTCCACTTCAGTCCTTTAGCACCCAACAAAACCCGCCAATTTTACGAATTCATCTTAATAGATACTGACTCAGTATCTATTAAACATTACAAGGATAAAACCAATCCTGAATTTATAACCCATTCAACTATCCAAATTCTCAGAATTTTGTCCCCAAAGCAATTTGGGAACAACCTAAACAAAATTCAAAAATTTTCTCAAAATTATGACCCAATAGGTTTTAATTATTGGGATTACATGGAAGCATGGACTAAAGTATTTTGGTTTCAAAATACTCAGTTCAGACATTCATGGTTAATTTACTTTAAAAGAAAAACCAATTATGTTTTTCCAAATTGGTTCTACCAATGGTGGGACTTCTTTGGACCAATTCAAGAAATTTTACCTTCACCAACAGATGAAGGGTATAAACTTTTTCAATCAAAGTAGTCAGAAAACATGTGTTCCTGTAATGTTTAAAATTTTTCTCAACATTTTCATTGGCATGGGTATTCTCATGGCAATACAGATATGCAAAACCAAACCACCCCAAATCATTTCCAATCCTACAAAGGCATGGTTACGTCAAATGGTGGTCTCAATTTGATGCCTCAATGGCCTACCCAGAGAAGGTCAGAGAATGGTTCAAATCCAATCCTGAAAGTCAAAAGATTTCAGACCCAGAAACTGCTTTGTTCCTCAATCAAAAAGCCCAAATTGCTGCAGCCCTCGCAGGAGCTCAATCGAAAGAAACCCTAGCAAAAAATCTTCAGCAAATCATGTAGATGATTGAAGAAGACAGAAAACACAAAGATGATCCCACTTCCACGGCAGAATCCTCAAGCGGTTATAACCAGAATGAAGACGACTGCTTTGGAATTGACCTAGGAGAAGATTAGTCTTTAATTAGTCTTTAATCTTCGAATTTCATGTAATCACAAAACATTGTTAACTTGTACTGTAGAAATGGTGCCGGTCATGTTCACCTGTACTGTAGAAACAGTAGAATCTTCAGCTATATAAGGAAGCCTTGTATTCATTAGGAGGCATCCTTCAATTTGAGAGAGAATAGAGAGAAGTTAGAGAGAGAGACTCTGAGAGTTCCCTTGTAAGCTCTCCAGCTCTTCTTCTTCCCTCTTCTTTTATTTCAATCATTCAATAAAACTTTCAATCAGTTCTTCATTTTCGTGTTTTCATATTTACATTTCTGCAGTTGCATATGTGTGCGGACTACCGCCACATCTAACTTCATACTAACAATCATATGCGTGCGGACTACCGCCGCATCTAACTTCATATTTACTTTCTTGCTCTTGCATCTATCATACTGCATTCTTACTGACTTCATTTTCTGTCATTCTCCCCCTTTCCCTCCTTGATCCACTTCGGGACATCTGGTATCAGAGCCTGATGGGGAAGTAGGAGTGTTAATATTATCATTAAGCTGTCTCTGAGGTTCATGGATCTGGAAATTATGTTTACTGTTCATGTTCTTATTTTTGGTATATATCAAAACAACCACTCTTTAAATCTGGAAGTACAGGCTGTTTACTTTTATCACTTAAGGGAACTGTAGCAGTAAGACCCTTGTTGATGGGCAGTAAGGCTAATTTGATGATGTTCTTGAAAGTGATAAGATCCAAACGTAAGAACTCCTGGTGACTATGGATTTAGAGATTGCAAAAAAAAAAAAGAGTTAAAACCCCAGATCCAAAAATTTGAGTGATAGTTTAGTGATAATATTTATATTCCTTCTGAACCAAAGGAGGGCAATGATATCAGATTTTATGGAAATATGTCTAAGCTCTTCCGCTCTCTTTCTAGACTAGGAGAAGATTAGTCTTTAATCTTCAAAATCCATGTAATCAAAAAATTCATTGTTAACCTGTACTGTAGAAATAGTACCGGTAATATTCACCTGTACTGTAGAAACAGTAGTATATCCAATTATAAAAGGAAGCCTTGCATTCATTGAAGGGCATCCTTCAGTTTTACATATGATAGAGAGAAGTTAGAGAGAGAGACTCTGAGAGTTCCCTTGTAAGCTCTCCAGCTCTTCTTCTTCCCTCTTCTTTTATTTCAATCATTCAATAAAACTTTCAATCAGTTCTTCATTTTCGTGTTTTCATATTTACATTTCTGCAGTTGCATATGTGTGCGGACTACCGCCACATCTAACTTCATACTAACAATCATATGCGTGCGGACTACCGCCGCATCTAACTTCATATTTACTTTCTTGCTCTTGCATCTATCATACTGCATTCTTACTGACTTCATTTATATATATATATATATATATATATATATATATTCTTTTTTTTGTTCCCTTTCTTTTTCTTATTTGGTTTTGAGTTTTGACAATGCATTAGTTGCTTCTTGTAGGAACTTGGCATTAAAAGGATTTTCTGGAACACTTTCTCCCTCAATTGCCAAATTGAAATACTTGGTTAGCTTGTATGTTGTTATTGTCATAGATTCACATTTTTTATGAGATTTGATAATTCTGATATTGTACGAATCCAAGAATCAGATTACCATAACTTATCTCAAGTAGATTAATGGTTTTAGCTCTTGAATTTGCAAAAAAAATGATTATTTGATTTAGTGCTCTTAGCTGATTTAAGACTGTGCTAATGCAGAAGATGCCTTGCTTCCAATTCCTAAGGTTTCTATGATCTTCTGAGAAAGAGAAAGCATTTCAAGACTCTTCAGACAAAAATACAGCAGATGGTTTGTTTAGAATTAGTAAAGTTGATTCTATCAAGAAACAAGGTACTTGTGTCTGTCTTTCATCTTGATGAAATATAATTATATAATGCATCAAATTATTTCTTGTCTTTTTCTAGTGAAATTAAAGCTTATATATATATATAGCTTATGTATGCAGCTCTTCTCCATGCTAGATAATTGGTTTGACTATTACAGGATTGGACTTGTTATCCCTGAATTTATTTGATTTCCTTATTTCAATGTGGTGATTTATTTTTTATTTGATATATGCTTGTTTCACTTGATTTTATTTATTTATTTATTTATTTGTTGTGTGTGAAAGTGATTTCTTTTTAGCTGGTTATTAACTTAAACCCTCCCTTTCAGTTTGGTTATTTCTTTATAATTCTTTCTTTATTTTCTCTATAGGAAGATATTATTCTGAGTTGGGTTTGTAAAGATGATTGATCCTTTTAAGCCGAGGTGTTTTCCACAACTTGCTCAGTTTAGTGCATTGCATTTGGCAGGCTATTGCAAAGGTTATTTTGTTGATTGTGATATCAATGATTAGTTGATGAATAAGATAGATGCATGACATACATTATTCATCATTAAGATGAAACAACTTTGTTTTTTCAAACATTTTTCCATTGCTTTATTCTGTGATTCAATTGACTTAAGTGAGTTTGAAATGTGGGAACCCTTCATATATCACTAAATGCATTTATTTTTCTAAATTGTGATCCCAAATTGCAGAATGGAAATCCTTATCTGGCCCTTTATCTGAGGTAATTTACAACACTAGTATTGCAAATATTAACCTGAATATTCTTCTTGCTGCCTATATTTTCTTTTTCTCTACATGTTCTTTTGCATATTTGTGGATGTGTCTGAGCCTAAGAGCCGAAAAAGAAAGAGCTCAATTTCATTTATCATTGCTTCTAATAACCTTTGCTCTTTGTTGTTTTTGTTGTAGGTATGAGAAGGACATGCTTGTATTTATTGGCTGCAGTCACAATGTGACTGTAGAAGAAGATGAGCAACTAAGACAACTGAAGTCAGTCACTAGAAGGAGAAAGAGATTAATGGGACTGAGAGGAGATTGCTTGGAGGCTGCCCGTTAACTCCTCGCTTCATTGTTACTTAGAGCACTTGGTTAATGTAGAGAAAGGAGCCACGTGAACCAGAGCATCCAACAACTCCAAGGGAGTTGGGAGCACATGAGGAAGGAGCAACAAGAACAGTTTGATTGGAGAGAGGTGCGAAGTGCACTGGACAAAATAGTAGAGTAAGGCAAATGGCAACAGAGGAACCTTGCTGAATTCAGGCATCTCTATGATGCCAAAACTATCTCCAGGAGGCAATATGACATCAACACACAAGCAAAGCTGAATCACTTGTGTAATATCGTAGTCGCTCTAAACTCAGGATACCCAACGTTCATGCAAGGAATGGAGGAGCTGAGTGCAAGACAAGAGGAAATTCTGGCCAAACAGAAGGAGGATGAGAGGAACTACATGAGGAGGCTGGGATTTTTGAAGCCCAAAGATGCTAAGGCACAAGAAGGATCCTCCAAGAAGGATGAAGGTAGCTCCTCCCCTTCCAAAAAGAAGGACAAAGGAAAGGGGCCAATGAACTGAAGATGAAACTGCTCAAGGTTGTTAAATCCCATGTTTGACATTCTCTAATTCCTGAATCATGTTTAAGCTTTTGTTTGATTTACTTTCTGTCAAAAATAAATAGTCATGCTAGGGTAGTTTATGTTTTCTACTTAGTTTTAGTTCATGCTTGAAGTCCTATATAAGTCCTTTAAACTACAAGAAAGAAAATGTAATGTATTTCAAGTCTTTCTTTTTAATATAAATAAAGTAGAGCTTGTCTTCATAAGAGTTGCTGTGAGCTGTGCAAAAACAAGAGTAAGAGAAACCAAGACCAAGAGAGATCATTCAACAAACTAAGAAACAAGGAACTAAGTGTAGAACCTTGAATGAACTAAAAAAAAAAAGGAAAATGAGTCATGGAAAGCAACTAGTCTTAGAAGGTATGACAAGAAAAGGTTAAGGGGTGCTCCTTGAATATCCATAGAACCAAGAAGTAGTAAGCAACAAAGACCCAAGGCTCTGAGCATCAACTACTAGGATGGGAAAGAAACATTAAAAAGCTCAAAAAGAGTTAAAGATCCTAGTAGATGCTTGTGGTGAAGATGTGTCAAGAAGAGACCTGGGCAAGTAAATTCTTAGGGGTGCTTCAACACCTAGTACCCTAAAACCAACTGGTTTGGGAGCGCTAATTGAAAGCTTAATTAAAGGGTTGTCTTGAGACAAAACACTTAGAGTCGTGGTCAAGAAAGCACAACCAAAAAGAAAGCGAAACAACTCTTACTACTTCAAGGTGACAATCAATAGAAAGGACCCCTGAAGCTTATACTTGAAAGAACCCTCAAAGATCTAAGAGTTCTTTATGACATTAAAACATTCATACATGTGTTTAACACTTAGTCCTACCCTTAGTCATGTTGCACTCATTCAAGGCCAAGGTCTCAATTTATAAAAGGCCTACTCACATTGATTTGCTTGGGACAAGTAAAGCTTAAGTTTGGTGTTGTGATGACTTGCATCATCTACCCTTCTTTCTTGCATAAAGAGGACAATAAAAGAGCATAAATCTCATCTAATCATTGTAATTCATACATTATTTGATGAATATTATGGTACATTGCTTTGAGATGAGTTGTGCTGAATTTCAAGTGAAAAAGACTTCAAAAAGGGGAAAACAACAACAAAAATGAGCTAGGCGTGTGAAGCGGGCGTGCCACTTAGAGCAAGCACCACAAAAATGAACTAGCATGCCACGCCAGGAGCTGGGCGTGGAACGCCAGTACTAAAATCCAGAGGATAATTCTCAAGCATTCACATGGGTGTGGCACGCCAGAAACTAGGCGTGGTACGCTAGTGCAAAGTTCCAGAGAGTAACAAGGGAGGACACTAAAAGGGGGCGTGCAACTTGAGCCAAGGGACGTGGCACTTGGTATCAAAGGCGTGGCACGCCAGCACCAAAAAGTCACTTGGGCGTGCCACTTGAGAAACCAGGCGTGGCACACCAAGCTTGAGAAATCCACAAATTTTAAAAAAATTCTTAGTAGTAAATTAAGTTTAAGAAATTATCCCTACCTCAATGTGTAAAAACTCGAAAGCTAGTCAAAAACCCTTTTTCTCTTAGCTCAAAATCAATGGCATCGAATTCAACCATTTTTCGTAATTGCAATAGCCATAAAAGCACCATTCAACAATAGTAGCTCAACCTTGAAACATTTAATGTCGCAAAAACCTCAGTAATATATAGAAAAATGACGACTATAAAGGTTTCGGAGTAAGACAACCTACTGTATTTAGAAAAAAATCCAAAGAACGGAGCGGCTGCAGCTCCGATGATGACATTCGGCGGGCAAAACAGCGGAAGGAATCCCTAATGGTGACGCAGCAGTTTTGAGATAGTGTATCGGCCCTTCCATCTCGCATGCAACAACACCAACATCCACCACTGTCACCTCTCTCTCCGATCAGATCCAACGGTGACAGCGGTGGCAACCCAGCCACAGTAGCGACAAAACGGCGCAGAAAGATCCAGCTCCAATCCGCAACGACATCTTTTTCCTCCTCCGCGTGCGACAGCTTCGATCTCCCTTCTCCGTTGCGTTCTACTCCTCAGTGACAGACCTCCATTGATGGCGACATTGAAGACCCTGACAACGACGCATGCAATTCGGCAACGGTGACACTCCATCAATCAGCGACGGCTTCGCGGGCAGGGTGCAACGGCGCAGGCGACGCGACCTCTTTCTCCCCACGTCTCTCACCTGCATCTCGACAGCGACCATGGAGGCGCGGCAGAACGAGGCTGAACGGGGGTGCTGTAGTTCAATGACGGCGCGGTCGAGGTGGCAACAGCTCCCTCTGGCTCTCTTTCTCTCTCAGACGCATCTCTGTCTCTCCGATCGCAACCTTCTTCTCTCGTCTCCCTTAATCCGTCTCTGTGTTTGTGTGGGTTTGTTTGTGTGTGTGTGTGTGTGTTTTGGGAGGAGGAGAGAAGTGAGGCGGTTAGGTTAGGGTGATTTAGAGCAAAATTAGGGTTTCGATTTGGGAATTAGGGTTTTATGTATGAAATTGTGGATTTTGGACAATTTAGTAATTTTAATAAAATTAAAGGGTAATATAGTAATTGAAAACTAATTTTGAATCCAATAGTAATATTTATAAAATTATCATTTAATCATCAATTTACAAATTATTTTCAACTCGATACACTAATTCAATATTTGGAGATAATCAAATTAATTTTCTTTAAATTATAAAATAGAGCTAAAAATCTAATTATTCAAATTAAAGCATATAAAATTCTTATTATCATTCAATTACCAAAGCGTTAAATCATATATAAGAAATTGCTTAATTGATATATAAAATCTCTTAAAAATATAATTTCAATTAAATATAATAAATTATAAATAAATTTCTTATTTAATTTTTACAAATTCGGGGTCTTACATCCTACCCCACTTATTAAAATTTTCGTCCTCAAAAATTGATATGAAATGGAAAAGGTTTATATCAACTTCACCTTTTTTAACACATTTAAGGAAGAAGCAAAAATATGTCAGCATATATACATATATACAGTTTTCAAATACTTGGATTATCGTATGACATAAAGATACAAGGGTAGAAAGTGTGATTGCAAAGAAAAAGTTACAAGGCAGGTATCCAAGAAATTTAAGAAGACATATGCAGTTAGGATCAAATGAGAAAGCATATGAACAGGGAACAGGGCTGGAGAATAATCAATTTATTTTTCAAGAAAGAAATCTGAAACAAGGATTTCAATGTAAACCATGAAAGAACAAGATACGCAACTAAGTAACCTCGAGATGCAACCTCTAATGTTTCCCAAACCCCACGACATTCGTCATCTATTAGTTCTATTTCATCCATGACAACCCATTAGTATTCCCATATACATAAATCACTAGTATTAAGTCAGCCAAACTTAATACTAGGAAGTATGCAATGATAGACTAACAGCTTTAATCATCAGATAATCATGCATATAAAATTCAAACTCTTGTTATCAGAACAAGTCACAAAGCATGATAGACACTCAGGGTATGCAATGAAGTATAGTCAGTCCATTTCCAAGACTCTAACAGGAATGAACTGCTCTGATACCATAATGTAACACCCTCACTATCAGAATGTCACACTTCCGGTTGCGCCACTCTGATAGCAAGAGGTATTACGACAAATTCATGTACTTAATAATAAACTATGAGCCTTTGACTCGAAACCGTGTCGCTATTTTATTTGAAAAACTAAAAAAAATTACTTTTACAATAAAATAAACAAGCATATACATAAACAAAACTTCTTACTCAAGTAACTTTACATATTAGATACATACAAATCATACAACTCCTATCCTTCTTACAAAAATTCTAATATTAGTAGCGAGGGAAAAAAAATAATAACTAAACTAATACATCCATATCGCATAAGTTAAACTAAAAAAACAAACTCTTCATAAGCGTCTTCGTCCGTTTCCTGAAAAGAAAGTCTGTAGGGGAGTGAGAACATCGTCCTCGAAAGGGTTCTCAGTAGAGGATTTTTAAAAATTGTCGTAAGAAGATATTATAATTAAAACTATTTTCAAAACAGTGATTATCAACTTATTATTCAAATCTAAAATTCGTATTTCTCTTACAAAAATTTCATGTAAAATAACATTTTAATCAAAACTTATCTCAAATCCAGTCAAATCATGGCCTCCGGCCCAAACATAACCAAATCTTGGCCTCTAACCCAAATCAAAACAATTCACCATCGAAACTCAATCTCAACATAATCAATCACAAACACAATCAAATTCAAGGCAATCACATATACAGAACAGTTACCAGTTAAACAGAATTCATCAAATAAGCAAACTAAAACATTTAAGCACACCCAAACAAAGCACACAAATGCAACATGATGCATGTCTATCCCTAACGCATGTAATGAGCTCATTTGTCGGTTTCAACCTGCACCCGACGCATTTTGACTCGCAAGTCAAATAAGGCATTCCAACGACATAACCTCTGCAAGGTCCCAAACCTTTGCAGACGCTGATTCTCCAGCTGAAGTATGCCGAACATGACCTCTACAAGTACTTGTAGGCGCTGATTCTCCAGCTGTAGCATGTGTCTCTTTTTCCTGGAAGCCATTTCATATATACGAACGTCCCCGCACAATCATTCACACATAAAACCCACGGGTTAACATTTTCACATTAGCACCTTAACCGCTTACTTTCCGTCACCTTCTCGTGACCTTTTAACCATTTCATAAATCACATGTGTCGTGTTCTCTTTTCCCCTTCTTTCTTCTTCTTAACAAACCGAACTCAAATCATAACTTATAACAAAGTTTTTCCTCAAAAGATTGAATTTATAATATTAAACATTTCTTAATAAATCGAATTGAAAACAGGACTCTTTCCGTAATAAATCGAAATCAAATAACATTCTTAAAATCATATTTGCTTTTAAATAACGCTTTAAACAAATTTTTAAAGTTTTATAAAAATTTCGGCAGCGTTTCCTCTAAAACTGGGACTTTTGCCACCCTTCAAGGGTCCCAACCAAAACATTTTCCAACCCTTTTTCAACCATTTCCAATGACTCAAACTAATTCCAAGATAAAAAATCATCTTCCAAAGCTCAATTCATAACCAATTTCAAATGTTAAAATCATTTCAATTCTCAGAATCATTTCCGATAAATCAGCAAAGTCCATTCCTAATCCCAAATCGTTTCAAATACCGATTCATTTTCAATATCTAATTAACCCCAAACCAAGAAAATTTTTTTACATAGTATTTAATCAAACCAACTTTCCAACTCAATCATTAAAAACAATCACAATTCGATCATCATCGTAACAACCTTAAACCAAGTACAAAACCTAACTAAACATCTTCAATCAAATCAATAAACTATTCAAACTAGCATTTACATTCATTCCAGGCAACTCAATTCAATTCATAAAACTTGCAAAATCGTAAAAATATAGTTTTCTTACTAATATCGACTTAAAACAATTCTTAGTAGTAAACTAAGTTTGAGAAATCGCCCCTACCTCAATGCGTAAAAACTCAAAAGCTAGTCAGAAACCCTTTTTCTCTTAGCTCGAAATCAACGGCATCAAATCTGACCATTTTTCGTAATAGCAATAGCCATAGAAGCACCATACAACAACAGTAACTCAACCTTGAGACATTTAATGTCGCAAAAACCCAAGGTTCTAAAAACCGGTTCGAACCTACAGGTCGAACCGATCAAACCGTGAACCGGTGAGTAAGACGGTTCGGTTTGAAGCCATAACCGCTAAATTCAAAAATCGTTCTTGAACCATCAAATCGGCCAAGAACCGGTCCATTGAACCGAACCGAAACCCGGCCGGTTTTCTAAAATCTTCACAAATAGCACCGTTTTGTTCATTGTGGAAACCTTAACTACGTGAACCTCTTACCCAAAATACAAATGAAGCACTCTGCCACTCTCTCACTCACGCGACCCTCCTCCTCCTTCGTCTCCAACTCGAACTCCTCCCTTACTCCCACACATGCTTCGTTCTTCCTTCGTCTCCAACTCGAGCTCCTCCCCGTCGAAGCCACCGCCTTGCTTGCCGGTCGTCTCCGCCGCTGTTCGAACTTCGAAGCCATCGTTGTCGCTGCAACTGGTCTCGCCTCGTTTCTCCATCGCGCAACCACTGTCCCGCCACACCGCCTCTGTTCCACCGCGTCAGCCCCACCATCATGCTCCTTGTCCCGCTCTGTGCTCTATCTTGAAGGATCTAGTTCGTTCCTTAATTGATTGAGCAGGTAAGTACATTCATCTTCCCCCTTGACTAAGCTTGGTCGAGTTGGATTTTTCACAACGATACTACAATCTCTGCTCTCTTTAGAAGTTTTTTTATTTTTTTAACTGTAATTGTTGTTTTAAACTTTTAATTGGTTAGTTAATCTATAAATTTTTATCTTGCTTCTTCAATTGTTGTTATCGTTAGTCATTACTATGATTTAAGATTATTAATGATCTTGAATATTGATTCTAAGCTCTGGTTCTATGAATTGATTGATTTGGTTTTTATATTTCTTGCTTTGAACCTTGCTGAAGTTGTTCTGTTACCTAATTTGTTGGAATTGAACTTGAGCAACAACAAACTAGAAGGAAGCATCCCCTCTGACTTCAAGTCATTCGGAGCTCTTTATTCTCTTGATCTTATTGGGAATTTGTTGAATGGAACAATACCAAGAGTGCTTAGAGAATTGAAGCAGTTGCAGTGGTTGAATCTCTCTCGCAACAATTTTTCTGGCACAATTCCATCCAATTTTAATGGTAGGTCAAGCTTAACTTTGGTCATGTTATTTCTGCTTCTTATCTTTGGATTATTAGCACTAACACTTTGTGTGATTGGTGTTTCAAAGAAATGCAACCAGAAGAACAATTTTTCATATGGAGTCATGATAGAAAAATGGCATTTGAAACCATCATTAAAGCTGCCAAAAATTTTTATGACAAATATCTCATTGGCATTGGAGGGCAATGATCTATTTACAAGACGGAGTTGCCTTCAGGTATGGTTGTTACTGTGGAAAAAACATTACATGGAATCAGATGCGGATGATAAGTTCAATTAGAAGGCATTTGAAAATGAGATCAAAGCATTGACAAAATTCAGGCACGGAAACATCATAAAACTATATGGTTTTTGCCAGCATTAACGATTTTTCTTTTTGGTATACAAATTATAATTATGTTTTATTATTTTTATTTATATTGAATTTATTATTTATTATAAAACGGTTATTTTGGTTGAACCATGATTGAACCGGTTAAATCTATAAACCAGTAAACCAATAGCCAAAACGATTCGATGACGGGTTTAATTTTCAGAATCTTGCAAAAACCTCAGTAATATATAATAAAACGACGACTATAAAGGTTTCGGAGTAAGAGAACCTACTATCTTTAGAGAAAAACCCAAGGAACGGAGCGACTGCAGCTCTGGTGATGACATTCGGTGGCCGAAACAGCCTTAGGGATCCCTGGTGGTGACGCAGCAGTTTTGAGATAGTGTATCGACCCTTGCTTCTCACATGCAACAACACCAACATCCACCACCGTCACCTCTCTCTCCGGTCAGATCCAACGGCGACGACGGCGGCAACCCAGCCGCAGTAGCGACGAAACAACGCAGAAAAATCCAATTCGCGATGCCATCTTTTTCCTCCTCCGCGTGCGACAGCTTCAGTCTCCCTTCTCCGTCGCGTTCTGTTCCTTGGTGACAGACCTCCATTGATGGCAACATTGAAGACCCTGACGACGGCCTATGCAATTCGACGACGGTGACCAGCCATCAATCGGCGACGGCTTCGCGGGCAGGGTGCGACGGTACAGGCGACGCGAGCTCTCTCTCCCCGCGTCTCTCACCTGCGTCTCGACGTCTACCATGGAGGCGCGGTCGAGGTGGCAGCAGCTCCCTCTGGCTCTCTTTCTCTCTCAGACGTATCTCTCTCTCTCCGATCGCAACCTTCTTCTCTCGTCTCCCTTAATCCATCTCTGTGTTTGTGTGGGTTTGTTTGTGTGCTGCGGTGTGTTTGGGCAGGAGGAGAGAGGTGAGGCAATTAGGTTAGGATGATTTAGAGCAAAATTAGGGTTTTAGTTTGGGAATTAGGGTTTTGTATATGAAATTGGTGATTTTAGGCAATTTAATAATTTTATTAAAATTAAAGGGTAATATAGTAATTGAAAACTAATTTTGAATCCAATAATAATATTTATAAAATTATTATTTAATCATCAATTTACAAATTATTTTCAACTCAATACTCTAATTCAATATTTGGAGATAATAAAATTAATTTTCTTTAAATTATAAAATAGAACTAAAAATCTAATTATTCAAATTAAAGCATATAAAATTTATTATCACATTC
>NC_029787.2:52212858-52229244 GCF_000816755.2 Arachis ipaensis
TCAGTTAAATATGATAAATTATAAATAAATTTTTAATTTAATTTTTACAAATCCGGGGTCTTACAAGTGTTGCAGAATGACTTATGAAAGTTGGGCCTTCGGCGTGTGGAACTCCCAACTATTGGCGTGTGAAACGCCAACATTTTCCTTCCCTTGGGAGCAGCTCTCTTGGCGTGTGACACACCCCTGGTGTGGTGTATTACACGCCACTTCTTGGTTATCTCTTGAACTCCATTCTTCTTAGCGTGTGATACGCCTTTGCTGCAATGTGTGGCACACCCAATGGTGCATTGAAGTGGTCTTCTGGAGCTTTGGCCCAGCGTGTAACACCGCGTGCCCGTATGTTACACACTATGACAAGATCAAATCCTGGGAAGTGTAACTTGGGTGTGTGACACACCCCAAATGTGGCGTGTGAAACACCAAAGATACATGTTTTGGAGACTCGAAGGCGTGTCATTTTGGCACGCCCTTGTATATGGGCATGTAGAACGCAAACTGTTGAAGAGGGGTCATGGGTACACATGATCATGCAAAAAACTTCATTTGCGCTTACGCATGGGAGTACATACGCGTGAATCCTCAAACTTCCAGGTATTGTGCGTACGCATGGGGGATGAGTACACATGTTTCAACAATCTTCAAGTGTTGCACGTATGTATGGGGATACGTATGCATGGGTGCCCTTTCGAAGGTGTGTCATTTTCACACACCCATTCACTTTGGCGTGTAAAACGCCATGTTTCTTGGCCTCCTGGAGCACGCTTTTTGGGCGTGTGACACACCCTGCATTTGGCGTGTTGCACGCCCACTTTTTTTTGCACATACATCATGGACTGTTATATGTCGTTGGAGATCTCTGGATGTTAACTTTCTAATGCCGTTGGAAGCACTTCATTTGGACCTTTGTAGCTCAAGTTATCCTTGTTGGAGGATGAAAAGGTTAGGGTTGCACGTCAATTGCACACCAAATCACCCCTTGAACTTTTGGCCCAGCGTGCCACGCCCATATGTTGGCGTGCGGCACGTTAAGGCTCTGTTTTGGCTCTTTGGGGCGTGTGGCACGCCTCCCTTTTGGCGTATTGCACGCCTTCTCCTCTGCTTTTTTGGGAGTGCTTTCTTGGTTATGTTCCTTGGCTTATGCTTTGTTCTTCTTTTGCTATCATTTACCTACAATTAACAAGAAATCCAAATACTCAAAATACTAATAAAATATCATATAAAAGTAAATGGTTATCCAGTAAAAAGTCATCAATTTTACCTAAAAAATACCCAAAAAAAGTACACAAAATACTCATGCATCATTCAACTATGCTGTATGATACCAAAAAATCATGTTGCCATGTTCGGGATAGTAAATACAGTGAGATGAAAATGTAATCATTGATTGTCTTACCTCATAAATTTACTGAACTTAGGATTTAAATCTCCGCCTTCTCTTTTCTCCATGAATCCATGATATGAAATGTAACTGATGTATGGGAGTTATTTAGGCAATAAGACAATTTAAGCAAATGGACAGGGATCAGAGTGAGGTTATATTCATAACTTTTTTCAAGAAACAATTTTCTTTTAATTTTATATCATAATAGAACATGTAAAATTTTTCAATTGGTAAAAGCCTAAATTTAGAAGCCCAATACCCCGAAAAAAATCTGTGCTATGTCCTTATTATAATGTTTGAATGTTTTCGCCAAAACAATCTTTCAGCATGAAAGAAAGGGAAAACTATTCAACAAATTTTCATTGAAAGATTCAATCATTCCTATAATTATATAGTGTCGGACAAAAAGTATATTCCATGAGCCCCATGGCTGAATCCTTCAAGCAACTGGCATTCTTAGTAGCAAAGAGCACAGCTAGGTATCTGTACAATTAACAGATGAAGATTCGTGAAAGATTATTTTGAGGGACTGGAACCTGTTTGCAGAAAATGTAAAAGATTTAGAAGACCAACTGAATTAAATATAAATAATACTCTCTTAACCAACCAAAACAAACACATGGTTTCCTAATCCAAGTTTAACTTTTGCTTCTTTTAATAAGAAAAATCCTACAAAAAAAGAATTATCAATAAATTTAATAAAAATCTTTACTCTTCCCCAAAGAAATTCCCTTCTACTTATCCTGCAAACTATCTTTCTCCTGTGTATGTTTCAACCTTCTTTTTTTAAAAATAATGTTTTGCTGTAAATAGAACTAAATGCAACTTCTGAATCTATTTACTACCAAAGAAATTTCATACTTCCCTTCTGACAGCACAAACAAAAACCATGTCTTAGCAAACATACATATCAGAAGCATTAAGCTCCTGCAATAATTTTAAATCTAAAATTGACATTAATGAAAATATAAATATTGCATAAATGATTAAAAGTATCAAACAAAATTCAAGGTTCAAAACAATATATTACCAACAAGAATGCCTTGTTAAATTTTTAGAACTCTAACTTTGTCAAGTTAAGCATCAAGATTGCTGAAAAACTAACCATCTTTTTCTTCATCGATTGGCTCTGCTTTCCAAACAATATCTTTCAGTGCAGGAGAGAGGTTTTTATAAAACTGTATAAATAAATAAATAAATAAATAATTTAAAAATTAATTATTGAATATGTGGGGTAAGAAAAAAAAAGATGTTGCTGAATAGCTTAAGTTCAGTAGTGATTGCACTGCAGCAATATGTTGGGAGAAAAAATAGTGAATTGGTAGGCACGTACATTTCTTCAAGAAAGGCAACTTTGTGAGAGGCAATTCTCTTGATATGACTTATTTTCAAGAAATGGTTAACTAACATTCAGTTACTTTCTAAGAGTCTAATGTCTCCAATTCACACATTAATCAAATGATAGAACGCATTAGCTGACAGGATTCACTATGTGTCCCAAATTTATTCTGATCCGGGGCAAAAGATATTGGAGGCAACATCATTTGGTTGATTCAGCATAGGACAAAAGGTGAAGAAAAATAATGCAATGCTGAGAAGAAAACAACTTGTACTCGGGAATGGATCTCCTCAATTTTTTATTTCAATAGATATTGTCAAGTGTGATCTTATACCATTCAACATTTTCTCTCATGTTTAATTTTGGTCCACCTAAAGAGTGTATGGTGAGCGATAACACTTTACAACAACAATTGAGAGGGAAAAAAATTGAGGGGATGCATTTTCCTCATACTATTGTAGGTGACACAATCAACTGCCAAACATGAATGCATATAAAATACTACTTCGTGCATTTAACTTACTTTGTGAAATTCCAGAGTATCTCCCTCAGCCTTCCGCAATTCAACCAGATAAAGTTCAGGAGCAATCTCAAAAATCTGGAAAATAACACTTAAACCAGCATTAAAAACAGCCATAGTATACCTAACCATAAATAACTAACATGTATACTCTAGATATAGAAGCAAACTTAAAAAAGACATACCTCGGTAGCTACAGATAGTTGACCTTTACGCCCAGTCTTTTCACCTTGAATTTTTAACTGAAATGCAGAGTAAGAAATATTGTTAGAGATAAAATTTTAACAGCAATAGCTATTGTTATAATTTAACCTTCATATGTAGATTGACTAAGTAGTAGACGACAAAATAAATTTTACTACATTGACAGATTAAAAGAGTAATCTTAAGTGCAAAAAGAATGTTTTCTGCTTAATTATCTTATTCCAATAGAAACAAAAGATGAAGTAGTAAATTAGATACAAGATTTATTTATTTATCTTTCAATACCTTATTGTTGCTCTTCTTAACACCGAAACCCAGAGGCCCAGCAGCTTCCTCGATTTTCGTAATGATCTCATTTGCTGAACATTTGGATGTGAATCTTGTTTCCCTTTTAACAAGTCCCTACATGTCAAAAACAACAAATTTTAGCCTTAATATTTAAGACAAATTCAATTATATATTATCTTGTTTCATGCAATTTGTAATCAACAACCAGAAATACATGTCATGAGACATCTCTCGTAAAAGCTTAGGCTGTTGGATAAATGCACATGAATGGTTTTATACTTCCATATGCTCTCTCATAGATAGACATGGATGGTTTTAAACCTCCATATTCCCTCTCATGCAAGAGTCTGAGAAGCATAGGCACACAAAACCTTGTGCTCAAATTTTGCTTTCATTTAAAAACTGTGGCCAAACAAGTGTCAAATCCTACACCTCTTAATCATAGAAGCCTTGGTACAGCATCATGAATCATCCCTCCCAAAACCAATTTGTTGGATAGAGGCACATGGTTTTATACCTCGACTCCTAACACATACAATGTCAAAAGTTGAGCTATGTTCAAAAAGACTCACAGTCCATCCAATTTGATTATTTTGTTATTAGTTAGTGCCTAGTGATTGCGATGGTCATTGGTCTTGTTTCAAGGATCAATTACATCTCTATGAGGTTGTCAAGATTGCTTCATGAAAATAGGTATTGATCATTAGTCTATCCCCTAATTACGGATCTTGCGGTCGAATCATGACATTAACATAAATATAAATTGTCTCCTGAAGCCATTCTAGGTCAAATTCTAGTATTTTGAAAATCTGAGCAAATAGATCTGCATATACTTTTGTTGACTATTAAAAAAAATAAAATAAATACCATTTGTTTCTCGAAAAGACTACGGAGATTGAGGCCCTGAGAGGTAGAGATAAGCTCAAAAGCATTCATGGTCACAGGTTCCACAGGCCTTGTTTCACGCCTCTCAGCAACAAGGTTTTGTGAATCCTGTGCACAACAAGCAGCATTAAGGTTGAGGGTAAGAATCCAAAGCTTTGACAAACAAAAATTAATCAAGATAATATCAAAACCAAATGTCTTACCATTGATTCACTAAAAATAGAATCTATATCATCAAGACTAACATTGGCCTGCTCAAATTTGGGAGGCTTGTATCCCTTCTTGAACCATTCATTCTCAATGACTTCAGCAATCGTAATCCGCTGTACATATCATTAACAAGGAAAATATAGGTTTGTTTTACATAATCGGTGAGCAAGAGGGAAAAGTGATTTGATTAAAACCAAATTAGTAGAAGAGTAGAATGAGATAAACAAGACTAACACAAGTCAATAGCATACTTTGGCAGGATCGGGTTCAAGTATTCTTATGATTAACTTCTTTGCATCCGTAGAGAACCAAGGAGGACAAGTGAACTCAGCCTTGAAAATCTGCAGTCATCATGAACCAGAAAACGTAAGACAGCATTGAAGGAAAGTGAAATAGTATAGATATGGAATTACTGAAATTAGGGATTTGAATGGAATACTAGAAGAATTATTAGGGAGAACTGAAGATATTAGGGACAGAAAAGAAAGGAATGAATCAAGTAAAGACTGTAGAAGAGAAGAATGATTGAAGGAGAAAGATATGTCCTAAATATTTCAATATTTACATTATTTCTAGTAATATGTAGTATCTAATATCCAATTCATTTTCTATTAACTTGGTGCATCTCATTACAAAAAGACACTAAATGTTTTGCAGATGGGTTCAGATAAGCCAGTTCTTCTATTGTATAGCATGTACCTACGCCCCATAAGCATCTCCTATTTCAAATCTCCAGTTCTGTTTAAATAATTTGTACTAAAATTACATATTTGCTTGACAACCCTACCCCCTAGGGTGCTGTATCTTAACTTATCAGCACTTTGATTACAGTTAATCCTGGAAGAACTGAATTGATTACTGTGTCAAAATTACTTTTGGAGAAACTACCAAGCATAATCATTTTACCTCAATTGGTTCGAAGTAAATAAATTCTAACAGAATTCAGAATAATACCACCTAAAATCTGTTCTATAAATGCAGAACCAAACATGCTATGGTTAAGGATGATAGGTGATAATGTGATATTAGACACCAAAAGCTTGATTTACAAAATATATCCCAACATTTAGGTGCTGATCTTTATATCCCAGTTTAGGTGCTGATCTCTGCCACCAGCTAAGAATGTTTATTTGTTTCCTGTTGTGCCTAAACAAATGACAGAAACTCCTAACGCTGATTCCAGTCAACAAAAATCTCCATTTATTTGCTTATAATTTTGAAATAAAGTGAGCTTGGTTACTATAATAGAGAGAATAAGAGAAACAAATATTGAGTAAAAAGTCACCTTTTTATACAAATTCACAAGATTGTTGTCTTCAAAGGGCAAATAGCCTGCCATTAAAACGAAAAGAATGACACCACATGACCAGAGATCAGCCTTTGCACCATCATAGCCTTTATTGTGAACCACCTAAATTATATGTGAGCAGTGATTACAATTTCTTCTTTTTTTAACAAAAAGGAACAGGGAAAAGGAAAACCAGAATTTTTTTGAGATACAAGATATGAAGACTAGCAATGGAATTATCTTACCTCTGGGGCAACATAATTTGGCGTACCACATGTTGTATGAAGCAGCCCATCTTCCTATTAACAATAGGATAATTAGAAGGAAATTGGATATAATTATATTTTCTACTGTTGAAAAATTGATAATTATACTTACCCGAACTTGTTGAGGCAGTGCACTCAATCCAAAATCTGATACTTTGAGCATTCCCGTAGCATCCAGCAACAAGTTCTCAGGCTTCAATAGATCAAATAATAGTAACAGATTAATTTTTATTCTTTTACACAAAACCGTATGTAGTTTTTGGTACATATATTCCCTCCTGTATAAAAAAATAAAATCTTTTGCAAATACATTACGTAGAGCACTCAAACACTTATAATTTGAGCAACAACTCCAAAACTCCTTCAGATAGCAAAGCAAAGAAAAATGCACTAATAGGAAATGAAACTCTCACCTTTAGGTCTCTATGGCAAACACCTCTACTATGACAGTAATCCACAGCACATATTAGCTGTTGAAAATATCTTCTAGCTTCTTCTTCTTTCAATCTCCCACTGCTTGCCTAACTCAAATTAATAGCAAATAAAGCACCAAAATAGTCATGGCTAGCAAATAAACAATAACTGTAATAAGATTTCAGAAGCACAAAAGGTCAACTTCCTTACAATTTTATCAAAGAGCTCTCCACCAGTTACAAATTCCAATACAATGTATATTTTTGTCTTGCTAGCCATGACCTACACCAGGAATTTATCACTTAAAATGGATATGGAAACTATATTAAAGAACAAAATTCAGTAAAATTGAAGGCCAAAACAAATCAGCCAAGGTAAAATATATAGAAGGAAACATTTACTGCATTCTAACCTCATACATACGTATTACATTAGGGTGTCTAATCAGTTTCATTGTTGATATCTCTCGTTTTATCTGCATAAATGGTAAACAACATAAAAATATCAGCTACAAGTAGGACTAAAGTATTCAAACATTTATGACTATGCTACCATGCCTTAGTGCAGAGGAATTCACACAAAACATGAAATATGGATCTTAAACACATTTATGTGTTTAACTGTAGCTGCAACAATAAAATAATACTAAAGCAAGTCAATACCATTCAGAGTTTTCAGTTTAATAATGAGATATAATCAATAAAATTAACTCCTTATATAATAAATCAGGCAGTATCAGATCCAAGTAATAAAATTAAATGGATGTTGAAGAATACAAGAAAACCAGAGCCTACATTTCTGGACAGACTAAAGTCATAAAGAAGTTTGACCATCGGAGAGATGCTGCAAGTTTCTAGTAGTTTATATTATCAGAGATACGTTCTATTTAGACCACTATGACGGCAAATGTTCCTTTCTCAGATGCTTCTTTAGTTCATTCATGGCTAATTGGCTACATTTGAACTTGGGATTATAAGAGAGACGTTCTATTTTGACCACATTAACTTGTATTTCATTCTTGGGATTTTCACTTTGATACAAGTTTGAGTGAATGAGAAACAAGTTACTGCAAAATTCCAACTCGCAAACACAACCTAAAGGCAATTTAGGTTGCGACAGCTGTTAACTCACTTTGCTAAAAGTCTAAAACCATAACGGATTCATTCTTTGCATACAAATTCGAAATCCAAAGCTTTCTGTAAGCATGAATTCAACTTGTTATTGATTCTCTAAGAACTAGTTATTGAAGGTCAGTACAAGGTAAGATTTTAGAGGCTTTTATGAAACTAGATCTTTTCTAAGTGAATTTTTTTTATATAAATAAATTTCAAGTAAAAATTGTATTCCAAAAGAATTAACTTATTTTTTTTAAAATCTTTGCATATTAATTTTGCAACCATTAATGAATGTTAAATAACACAAGTTCTGCCTTTTTTATTTTGTCAACCTAGCATTACCGAACTAGAACCCCGGATTTTTTGTGTTCCTCGCTAGAATTCTAGGTCTATTCCCTTGACCCCATTCCCTTCTCTCTTCCTTTTCCATAAGATTTCTGTCTGCCCATTGAAGTCATCAAACCCAGCAAAATTTAAGGTACATCCAATGAAACATACCAAGTAAAATGTTGACGAGTTCCATTTTCCAATAACATCAATATATTTTCTGCTTCTTTCTTTCTTTCTTTCTTTTTCTTTTCTTTTCTTTTCTTTTCCTTTTTCTTTTGTGTGCGTGTACGTTTGGCACGGGGTTTAATCAATATATTTTCACTACCAAAGTAACATAGAAAAGTCTAGCCCGATCAGAAAAAGACAAAGTTGATCATATCCATCTTCTGGCAGTAGAAAAAAACAAACGTCCCAAAAACATAGATCACATTGAATGGGTCAACGCTCCCTTGATTTCCCAAAATCCTAAATCACCACAACTCCATAACAAAAATTAACAACAAACCACCAACAAAGATAAAACCAATTAATGCTGATTGTCATAAATCAAAGCTAAACCTAATAACACAACAACAAAAAACTTGCAAACTAATCTTTTCATAAAATAAATAAGAAAATAAATAAATTACAAAAAAAATTCAATTAAACAGTGACGAACTAACCTGGTTGATCATCTTGTGCTTGAGAACTTTCTCCTTGTCGAGAATCTTAATGGCGACATTGTCTCCGGTGACCGTGTTCTTTGCAAACTTCACCTTCGCGAAATTCCCCTCGCCCAGCGTCCTACCCAGCTCGTACTTGCCGACACGTGTCCTTCCGCTGTTGGTCGCATGACCACCATTCCCTGGACGTGACGTCATCTTCCCTCCTCCTCCTTCCTCTCCTTATTCAAATCCCTTCTGCACGTTCTATGCAATTTTCTCTATCTAGTCTCTATTTAAAGCTTAAAACCTCTTCTTCTAGCAGGTTGCCACACCTGATTATTAGTCATCCTCATTCTTTTCTTTTTCTTCTTTTTTTTTTTTACTCTCTCTCTCTCTCTCTCTCTCTCTCTCTCTCTCAAAACCAAGCTACGTAAGGATTCAGGCCAGGGGGAATGAATACGATTCCAAAAAGATGCCAAATATTTAAAATAAGAATTGGTTCGAGGAGAAAATGGTCGTTGGGTCAAAGTAGAAAACGGCATGGCTTCAGATGGATCAACGGTGGGGAAAATTTTGAAGCTGGGATTGCTTTTCTGTTTCTTATTACGATTTTAGATCTCGTGTGTTTTAACTTTTAATTCCTTTTATGTTCACGCGGTGTAATTAGTGAAGAAGGTAACAAGAGAAGCTGAATTGGTTTGAGTTTAATTTTCCGTTTGTTGGAGAGGGAGTTGAATTTAGCGCGTGACGGGATTCCTTGACTGTTTTACGTTTATTCGTTGTTATGCGTTTCAACTTTTGTTTTTCTCCGGTAGTAAATCCCAAAATCGGGGTTTTTCGTTATTTAAAGAGTAATTACCCAAATCAGTCCCCGAGAATTTTAGAATCGGACATTTTAGTTCTTAAGGAAAATTAATACACAGATCAGTCTTTAAGGTTTTAAACTTTTAATCCAACAGACAAATCAATTCCCAGTTCATTTTCCGGCAGAGTAATTACCCAAATCAGTCCCCAAAAATTTTAAAAACGGATATTTTAGTCCCCAAAAAAACTAATGCACAAATCAATCCCCAACGTTTTTCTCTGTTAGACATAATAGTTCCCCTTCCAAAAATAAAATAAAATAAAATTATTATTATTATTAATTGCACAATAATATTGTACTATATTTTTTGTATTTTTTAGACAAAAATAATGATAAATTTAAAAACTTTTAAATATACTAATATACTATTAATATATATATATATATATATATATGTATATATATAATGAATAAATTTATCATTATTTTTGTCTGAAAAATACAAAAAATATAGTACAATATTATTGTGTAATTAATAATAATAATTATTTTATTTTATTTTTGGACGAGGGACTATTATGTCTAATAGAAAGAAAAGTTGGGGATTGATTTGTACATTAGTTTTTTTTTGGGGACTAAAATGTCCGTTTTTAAAATCTTTGGGGACTGATCTGGGTAATTACTTTGCCGGAAAATGAATTGGGGACTGATTTGTCTGCCGGAGTAAAACCTTAGGGACTGATCCGTGTATTAATTTTCTTTGGGGACTAAAATGTCCGATTCTAAAATCCTCGGGGACTGATTTGGGTAATTACTCTTATTTAAATATAAAATACTTCATTTATAAAATTGTGTAAGGATGAAAAGATTTACAATTTTGTGAATCATTTCAATATTTCTCAAGCACCAGTATAAGATATGTGTAATCTAACAAAAATTCATGTGTGACTAAAATTATCTACTAAAATTAGTTATTATTCATATCCTGACATAAAATATAAAATTAGGCCCATTAAGGATAAAGGTCCATTAAATGTGGTCTCTTTTATATGATAAGGAGGTTCAACCTTACTTACTCAAATAAGTAATTACCTCCCCAAATTTCTGCTACTATCGTTATCTCACTTAGAAGATAGATCTTAACAAATTTCCAAGATAAAAGAAACACCTCAGGTATAGTCAAGTCCTAATCTATTCTAATATAAATACCCTGACACTCTTCAGGTATATTCAAGTTCCAATCTACTAAAAACATGCTCAAAGCTCTTGGTAACTTAAGCATTGGAGTCTCTTGCAGGTACTACCCCCACCTTTTCACTAGGAATTCGGACGGCGGCACCTTGGCACCAAAACAAGTTGGACGCTGCCTTAAAAAGAGTCTGGACCTCACATTTAGGCCCAAATCACCGTTTTAGGTAGCCACCGGAACATTGGCACCGTTGCCGGTTGATACGTGGTCAAGAGGGCATTTTCGTCATTTTAGAGCTAAGGGCAGTATGGTAATCTCGTCATATTCAAAGATTTGAATACTAGAAGAGTTATACCATGCTGGTCTTGGACATCAAGAAGAGCAAGAGTCCGTCTCAAAAACAATGGTGCTGAAATAACGACAACTCATAAAGCCCATTGGGTTAAGTCAGGATAGCAAGAGACCCAACAATATTTTTCAAGTGCAGTGGAAGCCACAAATTTAATTTAATTTTCAAAATTATTAGGCCTATATTTTAGTTTGCTTTGGTACGGTGTTAATGTTTGTTAGAAGATTTCATTTTGATTTTGCTTAGTAGTATTTTGAAAAATTTTAAATTTAAATCAAATCTGATATAATCTAATGATATCTGATTTAAATTAGTTATCATATCTTTAGGATTTTAAAAATTTGAATCAAATCTGATATAATCTAATAAGATCAAATATGATTTAAATCAGTTGTCTTATCTTTAGAAGATTTAAATTAAGTTATCTTATCTTATATTTTAGCTAGTTTGTTACGGGCCTATTTAAACACCTTTGCTGAGATAATTTATACAACTTTGATGAATAAAATTTTCAGTTTCTTTATGCACTTTTTTTAGTGTGATTACGTGAGGTAAGTGATTTGCTATGCTTGTTGCATAAAGAAGATTGAAGGATTCAACACTAAGGTAATTCTGTGTGCTAGTCTTTTTCAATTTTCATCCCTCCGATCTAGGTTGTCAAAGACAGGTTCTTTGAAGGTGTAGTAGGGAATCCCTTCCGATGACTTAGGTTGCTAAGAACATGTTTGTTAGAGGTCTAGTAGCAAAATCCGTTATCTATCTTTTTATGTTTTTGTTGTGTCTTTAGGGGTGTGTCTTTTTCTGTCATTCTTTTTCTTATTCCCCTTCCAACCCTTCCATTGAAACTTTAATGCTTCGTCTTTATTAAACTCCCTAAATCCCAATAAATTCTTATCGTCTGGTATCAGTTACAAGTTGCAGGTAAATTCTTATTTATCTACACGTTCTAGGGTTCTTGATTAGTCTCTTTATTTTTTCTCTTCAATTTCTGTAAATTCACTTTAAAGTAAAAAAAAAAAACAAAATTTCTTATTTAATTTTGTTTCTGCAATTATTATATCTTAAAGACAAGTTCTAAAAAAACATAAAAAAAAATGAAAATTCATCTTTAAATTTTTTCAGCTTTGTTTTAGCTTTCCAAATTTTCTTTGGGTTCCAATTAGGATTCAATTTTTTTATTTTTTGTCCTCTTAGTATCCCTTATTCTTTTCCTTCTTTTGTCACATACTTTGGTTATCTTCTTGTCAAGTTGAACTTCTCTAGCATTCAAATTATCTTGATTTGGTATCTCAATTTCTCATTTTCTAAAGTGCAATTTGTTAAAATAATCCAAGAGTGAAAAAAGACAAGAGCAGTAAGTTCAACAAAGTGTAACAGTCAAATATTGAGTGTAAATACGAGTGTCCTACTCCGAGTGATACACGTTAGAAGAGTATTGTGAGGTCTTTTCTTTCACAGGTTCTTCAGTGATGGCTAATGACGAAGCGACCCCCGATCCACAACTAACTTTATGCGTCAACACAATCACTGGCGTACTAGAAATGATTGAACAACGTCTTAATGGTATGGTGATGAGAGGATAATTTATACGCTTTTTGGTAGTATTTTTACATAGTATTTAGTATGATTTAGTTAGTTTTTAGTATATTTTTATTAGTTTTTAAATAAAATTCACATTTCTAGACTTTACTATGAGTTTGTGTGTTTTTTTGTGATTTCAGTTAATTTCTAGCTGAAATTGAGGGACTTGAGCAAAAATCAGATTCAGAGGCTGAAGAAGGACAGCAGATGCTGTTGGATTCTGACCTCCCTGCACTCAAAGTGGATTTTCTGGAGCTACAGTAGTTCAAATGGCGCGCTCTTAATTGCGTTAGAAAGTAGACATCCAGAGCTTTCCAGCCATATATAATAGTCTATACTTTGCTCGAGTTTAGATGATGCAAACTGGTATTCAACGCCAGCTTTCTGCCCTATTCTGGAGTTAAACGCCAGAAACAGGTTACAAACTGGCGTTTAACTCCAAGGAAAACCTCTACACGTGAGAGCTTCAATGCTCAGCCCAAGCACACACCAAGTGGGCCTGGAAGTGGATTTCTGCATCAATTACTTATTTCTGTAACCTTAGTAACTAGTTTAGTATAAATAGAACTTTTTACTATTGTATTAAGGATCTTTTGATCATGTTTTGATGATTGAACCCTCTTTGGGAGGCTGGACATTCGGCCATGCCTGGACCATTATCACTTATGTATTTTCAACGGTAGAGTTTCTACACACCATAGATTAAGGTGTGGAGCTCTGCTGTTCCTCATGAATTAATGCAAAGTACTATTGTTTTTCTATTCAATTCGAGCCTATTTCTTCTCTAAGATATTCATTCGCACACAAGAACATGATGAATATGATGATTATGTGACGCTCATCATCATTCTCACTTACGAACGGGTGCCTGACAAACACTTCCGTTCTACATGCAAACAAGCTTGAATGCATATCTCTTAGCCTCCTGATCTACGATCAGAGTCTTTGTGGTATAGGCTAGAATTATTGGCGGCCATTCTTGAGATCCGGAAAGTCTAAACCTTGTTTGTGGTATTCCGAGTAGGATCTGAGAAGGGATGGCTATGACGAAGTTCAAACTCACGAGTGCTGGGCGTAGTGACAGACGCAAAAGGGTTACTGAATCCTATTCCAATATGATCGAGAATCGACAGATGATTAGTCGTGCGGTGACAGCGCATCTTGGACCATTTTTACTGAGAGGACGGGAAGTAGCCATTGACAACAGTGATTCCCTTCATAAAGCTTGCCATGGAAAGGAGTAGGAATGATTGGATGAAGACAGCAGGAAGCAGAGGTTTAGGAGGAACAAAAGCATCTCTATACGCTTATCTGAAATTCTCACCAATGAATTACATAAGTATTTCTATCCTATTTTATATTTTAATTATATTTTAATTATCAATTCACCATAACCATTTGAAATCCGCCTGAATGAGATTTACAAGGTGACCATAGATTGCTTCAAGCCGACAATCTCCGTGGGATCGACCCTTACTCACGTAAGGTTTATTACTTAGACGATCCAGTGCACTTACTGGTTAGTTGTGCGAAGTTGTGACAAAGAACTAAAATTATGAACGTGCATATTAAGTTTTTGACGCCGTTACCAAGGAATGAACGATCACAATTTTGCATACCAAGTTTTTGGCGCCGTTGACGGGGATTGTTTGAGTTTGGACAACTGACGGTTCATCTTGTTGCTCAGATTAGGTAATTTTATTTTAATTTTAAGCTTTTTGTTTTTATTCTTTTATTTTCGAAAAAAATTAAAAAAAATTAATAAAAATAAATTATTCTATGTTCTTCAGAATTTTTAAGAATGAATTCTAGAGTTTCTTCATGATTTGTTGAAGCCTGGCTGGCTGTCAAGCCATGTCTAAATTTTTGGACTGAGGCTTCCGCCTATCATGGCAAGAGTCCTTGGAGTCTCATCTAATCAGCTATTATATGCCTGATTTATATCTGCTGAAGCTTGGCTGGCCATTGGCCATGTCTAGTGTTTTGGACCGGAGCTTTCACTGAAAGCTTGGCTGGCTAGTAAGCCATGTCTAATTCCTGGACCGGAGCTTTAGACTAACATTGCATGATTCCTAGAATTCTCATTAAAAAAAAATTTGAAATCCTTATTTTTCTTTTCCAATTAATTTTCGAAAAAAAATAAAAAAATTTTTAAAAAAATCATAAAAAACCAAAAATTTGATGTTTCTTGTTTGAGTCTTGTGTTAAATTTTAAGTCTGGTGTCAATTGTATGTTTTTAAAATTTGTGCATTTTTCGAAAACTCATGCATGGTGTTCTTCATAATCTTCAAGTTGTTCTTGATGATTTGCTTTGTTTGATCTTTGCATTTTTATGTTTTGTGCCTTTTCTTGTTTTTCATATGCATTTTTAATTTGTTATAAGTTTGAAAATTTCTAAGTTTGGTGTCTTGCATGTTTTTCTTTTCTTAAAAATTTTCAAAAATAAGTTCTTGGTGTTCATCTTGACATTCAAAGTGTTCTTGATGTTCATCTTGACATTCAAAGTGTTCTTGCATGCATTATGTGTTTTGATTCATACTTTTCATGTTTTGAGTCTTTTTATTGTTTTTCTCTTTCATCATTAAAAATTCAAAAATAAAAAAATATCTTTCCCTTTTTCTTCTCATAAAATTCGAAAATTTGAGTTGACTTTTTCAAAAATTTTTAAAATCTAGTTGTCTCTTATGAGTCAAATCAAATTTTCAATTTAAAAATTCTATCTTTTTCAAATCTTTTTCATTTTTTCTTTCATAATTTTGAAATTTTCAAAATTTATTTTCAAAATCTTTTTCTTATTTCTATTTTATATTTTCGAAATTAATGCTAACAATTAATATGATTGATTCAAAAATTTTAAGTTTGTTACTTGCCTAGTAAGAAAGGTTCAATCTTTAAATTTTAAAATTATATCTTTCTGTTTCTTGTTAGTCAAGTAATCAACTTTAATTTTCAAAATCAAATATTTTTAAATTTCTTTTTCAAACCTTTTTCAAAATAAATTTCAATCACATCTTCTTCAAAATCAATTTCAAAATCTTTTCTAACTTCTTATCTTTTCAAAATTGATTTTCAAATCTTTTTCAATTAATCTTATCTTTTTGTTTGATTCTTATCTTTTTCAAAACTACCTAACTAATTTTCTCTCTCTAATTTTTGAAAATCACTAACCTCTTTTTCAAAATTTCTTTTCATTAACTAATTATTTTAAATTTTAATCTTAATTTTATTCCTTTTCATATTTTCGAATTATAACTTTAATTTTAAATTAAAAACAAAAACAAAAATATTCTTATTTTATTTATTTAATTTTTGAATTCTTCTCTCTCTCACCCCCTTCTTTTTATTTATTTATTTACTAACACTTCTCTTCTACTCAAAAATTCGAACCTACTCTTCTCCTCTGTGTTCAAATTTTTATCTTTTCCTTCTTCTATTCTTCTCTTCTTATACTTACATAAGGAATCTCTATACTGTGACATAGAGGATTCCATATTTTCTTTTGTGTTCTCTTTTTTTTCATATGAGCAGGAACAAGGATAAGAACATTCTTGTTGAAGCTGATCCTGAACCTGAA
>NC_029787.2:52231252-52266098 GCF_000816755.2 Arachis ipaensis
TCAATCCCTGCCATTGGAGCAAACAATTTTGAGCTAAAGCCTCAATTAGTTTCTCTGATGCAACAGAACTGCAAGTTTCATGGACTTCAATCAGAAGATCCTTTTCAGTTCTTAACTAAATTCTTGCAAATATGTGATACTGTTAAGACCAATGGGGTTGATCCTGAGCTTTTCCCGTTTGCTGTAAGAGACAGAGCTAGAATATGGTTGGACTCTCAACCTAAAGATAGCCTGAACTCTTGGGATAAGCTGGTCACAGCTTTCTTAGCCAAGTTCTTTCCTCCTCAAAAGCTTAGCAAGCTTAGAGTGGATGTTCAAACCTTCAAACAGAAAGAAGGTGAATCCCTCTATGAAGCTTGGGAGAGATATAAGCAACTGACCAAAAAGTGTCCTTCTGACATGCTTTCAGAATGGACCATCCTGGATATATTCTATGATGGTCTGTCTGAATTATCAAAGATGTCATTGGACCATTCTGCAGGTGGATCCATTCACCTAAAGAAAACGCCTACAGAAGCTGAGAAACTCATTGTCATGGTTGCAAATAACCAGTTCATGTACACTTCTGAAAGGAATCCTGTGAGTAATGGGACGCCTCAGAGGAAGGGAGTTCTTGAAATTGATACTCTGAATGCCATATTGACTCAGAATAAAATATTGACTCAGTAAGTCAATATGATTTCTCAGAGTCTGAATGGATTGCAAGCTGCATCCAACAGTACTCAAGAAGCATCTTCTGAAGAAGAAGCTTATGATCCTGAGAACCCTGCAATAGCAAAGGTGAATTACATGGGGGAACCCTATGTAAATACCTATAATCTCTCATGGAGAAATCATCCAAATTTCTCATGGAAGGATTAACAAAAGCCTTAACAAGGATTTAATAATGGTGGAAGAAACAAGGTCCTCCATTAGAAATTTGGAGGCACAAGTGGGTCAGCTGAGTAAAAAAGTCACTGAAACCCCTCCTAGTACTCTCCCGAGCAATACTGAAGAGAATCCAAAAAGAGAGTGCAAGGCCATTACCTTACTTGGTGTGGCTGAACCTAAAGAGGAAGAGGAGGACGTAAATCCTAGTGAGGAAGACCTCCTGGGACGTTCACTGACCAATAAGGAGTTTCCCTTTGAGGAACCAAAGGAATCCGAGGCTCATCTAGAGACCATAGAGATTCTATTGAACCTCCTTTTACCATTCATGAGCTCTAATGACTATTCATCTTCTGAAGAAGATGAAGACATTGTTCAAGGGCAAGTTGCCCAGTATTTAGGAGCAATCATGAATCTGAATGCCAAGCTATTTGGTAATGAGACTTGGGAGGATGAGCCTCCATTGCTCATTAATGAACTGAATACCTGGGTTCAGCACACTTTACCTCAAAAGAAACAGGATCCTGGTAAATTCTTAATTCCCTGTAACATAGGCACCATGACCTTTGAGAAGGCTCTGTATGACCTGGGGTCAGGCATAAACTTAATGCCACTCTCTATAATGGAGAAACTAAGAATTTTGAGGTACAGGCTGCCAAATTCTCATTAGAGATGGCAGATAAATCCATGAAATAGGCTTATGGACTAGTAGAGGACGTGTTAGTAAAGGTTAAAGGCCTTTACATCCCTGCTGATTTCATAATCCTAGACACTGGGAAGGATGAGGATGAATCCATCATCCTTGGAAGACCCTTCCTAGCCACAGCAAAAGCTGTGATTGATGTGGACAGAGGAGAATTGGTCCTTGAACTGAATGAGGACAACCTTGTGTTTAAAACTCAAGGATCTCCTTCTGTAACCATGGAGAGTAAGCATGAAAAGCTTCTCTCACTGCAGAGTCAACCAAAGCCCCCACAGTCAAACTCTAAGTTTGGTGTTGGGAGGCCACAACCAAACTCTAAGTTTGGTGTTGAACCCCCACATTCAAATTCTAAGTTTGGTGTTGGGAGGTCCCAACAATGCTCTGAACATCTGTGAGGCTCCATGAGAGCTCACTGTCAAGCTATTGACTTTAAAGAAGCGCTTGTTAGGAGGCAACCCAATGTTATTTAATTATATCTATTTATTTTCTATTGTTATTTTATGTTTTTTTTAGGTTGATGATCATGTGGAGTCACAAAAACTACTAAAAAATCAAAAACAGAATGAAAAATAGCATTAAAAATAGCTCACCCTAGAGGAAGAGCTTACTGGCATTTAAACGCCAGTAAGAAGCATCAAACTGGCGTTTAACACCAGAAAGAAGCATCAAGCTGGCGTTAAACGCCATAAACAAGCACCAGACTGGCGTTTAACGCCAGAACAGAGCATGGAAGTGGCGTTAAACGCCAGAAATAGGCTACATTTGGGCGTTTAACGCCAGAAACAGGCAGCAGTATGGCGTTTAACGCCCGACATGCATTCTAAGGGCGTTTTACACGCCTAAATGGAGCAGGGATGTTAAGTCCTTGACCCCTCTGGATTTGTGGACCCCACAGGATCCCCACCTACCCTACCTCTTCTTCTCTCCTCTTCACACCTTTTCATAACCCTCTTCCCCAAATACCCTTCACCAATCACCTCAATCACTCTTCCCCATCACCTCTTAACCACTCACATCCCTCCACTCTTCCCCATAAACCCCACCTACCTCCAAAATTCAAACTCTTTTCCCTCCCAAACCCAACCCTAATGGCTGAACCCTAAACCTTCCCCCACTCCTATATAAACCCCTCATTCCTTCTTCTTTTTCACCCAACACAACCCTTTCTTCTTCCCCTTGGCCGAATACACACCTCTCTCCCTCTCCTTCATTTTTCTTCCTCTTCTCCTTCTTTCTTTCTTCTTTTGCTCGGGGACGAGCAAACATTTTAAGTTTGGTGTGGTAAAAGCATTGCTTTTTATTTTTCCATAACCATTAATGGCACCTAAGTCTAGAGAAACCTCAAGAAAGAGGAAAGGGAAGGCAATTGCTTCCACCTCTGAGTCATGAAAGATGAAGAGATTCATCTCAAAGGTCCATTAAGACCACTTCTATGAAGTTGTGGCCAAGAAGAAAGTGATCCCTGAGATTCCTTTCAAGCTCAAAAAGAGCGAATATCCAGAGATCCGACAAGAGATTAGAAAAAGAGGATGGGAAGTTCTCTCTAATCCTATTCAACAAGTCGGGATCTTAATGGTTCAAGAGTTCTATGCAAACGCATGGATCACTAGGAACCATGATCAAAGTGTGAACCTGAATCCCAAGAATTGGCTTACCATGGTTCAGGGGAAATACTTAGATTTCAGTCAAGAAAATGTAAGGTTGGCGTTCAACTTGGCAATGATGCAAGAAAACGCATGCCCCTACACTAGAAGGGTCAACTTTGATCAAAGGTTGGACCAAGTCCTCATGGACATATGTGTGGAAGGAGCTCAATGAAAAGTTGACTCAAGAGGCAAGCCGGTTTAATTGAGAAGACCGGACCTTAAGCCTGTAGCTAGAGGATGGTTGGAGTTCATCCAACGCTCAATTATTCCTACTAGCAACCGGTCTGAAGTTACTGTAGACCGGGCCATCATGATCCATAGTATCATGATTGGGGAGGAAGTGGAAGTTCATGAGATTATACCTCAAGAACTCTATAAGGTGGCTGACAAGTCTTCCACTTTGGCAAGGTTAGCCTTTTCTCACCTCATTTGCCACCTCTGCAATTCGGTTGGAATTGACATAGAGGGAGACATCCTCATTGATGAGGACAAGCCCATCACTAAGAAAAGGATGGAACAAACAAGAGATCATGGACCTCAACAAGAGCATGAGGAAATTCCTCACCATGAAATCCCTGGGATGCCTCAAGGGATGCACTTCCCTCCACAAAACTATTGGGAGCAAATCAACACTTCCCTAGGAGAACTAAGTTCCAACATGGGACAACTAAGGATGGATCACCAAGAGCACTCCATCATCCTCCATGAGATTAGAGAAGATCAAAGAGCTATGAGGGAGGAGCAACAAAGACAAGGAAAACATAGAGGAGCTCAAGAGCACCATTAGTTCTTCAAGAAGAGGAAGACGCCACCCTCACTAAGGTGGACCCGTTCCTTAATCTCTTTGTTCTTATTTTCCTGTTTTTCGTTTACTATGCTTCATGTTTATTTATGTTTGTGTCTTTATTACATAATCATTAGTGTTTAAGTGTCTATGTCCTAAAGCTATGAATGTCCTATGAATCCATCACCTCTCTTAATTGAAAACTGTACTAAAAACAAAAGAACAAGAAGTACATGGTTTCAAATTCATCCTTGAAACTAGTTTAATTATTTTGATGTAGTGACAAATATTTTTGTTTTCTGAATGGATGCTTGAACAGTGCATATGTCTTTTGATATTGTGGTTTATGAATGTTAAATATGTTGGCTCTTGAAAGAATGATGAAAAAGGAAAAATGTTATTGATAATCTGAAAAATCATAAAATTGATTCTTGAAGCAAGAAAAAGCAGTGAATACAAAAGCTTGCGGAAAAAAAAAGAGAAGAGAAAAGAAAAATGGCGAAAAAAAAGAAAGAAAAAGAAAAAGCAAGCAGAAAAAGCCAAAAGCTCTTTAAACCAAAAGGTAAGAGAAAAAAGCCAATAGCCCTTAAAACCAAAAGGCAAGGGTAATAAAAAGGATCCAAGGCTTTGAGCATCAGTGGATAGGAGGGCCTAAAGGAATAAAATCCTGGCCTAAGCGGCTAAACCAAGCTGTCCCTAACCATGTGTTTGTGGCATCAAGGTGTCAAGTGAAAACTTGAGACTGAGCGGTTAAAGTCAAGGTCCAAAGCAAAAAAAGAGTGTGCCTAAGAACCCTGGACACCTCTAATTGGGGACTTTAGCAAAGCTGAGTCATAATCTGAAAAGGTTCACCCAGTTATATGTCTGTGGCATTTATGTATCCGGTGGTAATACTGGAAAACAAAGTGCTTAGGGCCACGGCCAAGACTCATAAAGTAGCTGTGTTCAAGAATCAACATACTGAACTAGGAGAATCAATAACACTATCTGAATTCCAAGTTCCTATAGATGCCAATCATTCTGAACTTCAATGGATAAAGTGAGATGCCAAAACTATTCAAGAGGCAAAAAGCTACTAGTCTCGCTCATCTTATTAGAGCTAAGTTTCATTGATATTTTAGAATTTATAGTATATTCTCTTCTTTTTATCCTATTTGATTTTCAGTTGCTTGGGGACAAGCAACAATTTAAATTTGGTGTTGTAATGAGCGGATAATTTATACGCTTTTTGGCAGTGTTTTTACATAGTATTTAGTATGATTTAGTTAGTTTTTAGTATATTTTTATTAGTTTTTAAATAAAATTCACATTTCTAGACTTTACTATGAGTTTTTGTGTTTTTCTATGATTTCAGATAATTTCTGGCTGAAATTGAGGGACTTGAGCAAAAAGAGGATTCAGAGGCTGAAGAAAGACTACAGATGCTGTTGGATTCTGACCTCCCTACACTCAAAGTGGATTTTCTGGAGATACAGAAGATCAAATGGCATGCTCTCAATTGCGTTAGAAAGTAGACATCCAGGGATTTTCAGCAATATATAATAGTCCATACTTTGCCTGAGTTTAGACGACGCAAACTGGCATTCAATGCCAGCTTTCTGCCCTATTCTGGAGTTAAACGCCAGAAACAGGTTGCAAAGCAGAGTTAAATGCCAGAAACAGGTTACAAACTAGCGTTTAACTCCAAGGAAGACCTCTACACGTGAAAGCTTCAACGCTCAGCCCAAGCACACACCAAGTGGGCCCGGAAGTGGATTTCTGCATCAATTACTTATTTCTGTAACCCTAGTAACTAGTTTAGTATAAATAGAACTTTTTACTATTGTATTAAGGATCTTTTGATCATGTTTTGATGATTGAACCCTCTTTGGGAGGCTGGCCATTCGGCCATGCCTGGACCATTATCACTTATGTATTTTCAACGGTAGAGTTTCTACACACCATAGAATAAGGTGTGGAGCTCTGCTGTTCCTCATGAATTAATGCAAAGTACTATTGTTTTTCTATTCAATTCGAGCCTATTTCTTCTCTAAGATATTCCTTCACACACAAGAACATGATGAATGTGATGATTATGTGATGCTCATCATCATTCTCACTTATGAACGCGTGCCTGACAAACACTTCCGTTCTCCATGCAAACAAGCTTGAATGCATATCTCTTAGCCTCCTGATCTACGATCAGAGTCTTCGTGGTATAGGCTAGAATTATTGGCTTCCATTCTTGAGATCCGGAAAGCCTAAACCTTGTCTGTGGTATTCCGAGTAGGATCTGGGAAGGGATGGCTGTGACGAGCTTCAAACTCGCGAGTCCTGGGCGTAGTGACAGACGCAAAAGGGTTACTGAATCCTATTCCAGTATGATCGAGAACCGACAGATGATTAGCCGTACGGTGACAGCGCATCTTGGACCATTTTCACTGAGAGGACGGGAAGTAGCCATTGACAACGGTGATGCCCTACATAAAGCTTGCCATGGAAAGGAGTAGGAATGATTGGATGAAGACAGTAGGAAGTAGAGGTTCAGGAGGAACAAAAGCATCTCTATACGCTTATCTGAAATTCTCACCAATGAATTACATAAGTATTTATATCCTATTTTATATTTTAATTATATTTTAATTATCAATTCACCATAACCATTTGAAATCCACCTGAATGAGATTTACAAGGTGACCATAGATTGCTTCAAGCCGACAATCTCCGTGGGATCGACCCTTACTCACGTAAGGTTTATTACTTGGACGACCCAATGCACTTGCTGGTTAGTTATGTGAAGTTGTGACAAAGAACTAAAATTATGAACGTACGTATTAAGTTTTTGATGCCGTTACCAAGGAATGAACCATCACAATTTTGCATACCACATAGCTTCAAGAATTAATTCTTTATCCTCTAGCCATTGAGCGTGGTTCCGAGATTTTGTTCATAATTATTTTGCGGAGTCTGCGGAGGAGGCTTCACCCAGATCCCAGCTTCATAGACAACCACAAGATGTTGATAGTAACCTCAATGCTATCAAAATACGCATCCCAGAATTTAAATGTAGAAGTGACCCTGAGGCTTACCTGGAATAGGAATGGTGGGAACGGAAGGTGGAGCTCCTATTTCAGTGTCACAACTACTCTGAAATGAAAAATGTAAGACTAGCGATTGTAGAATTCGTAGCTTATGTCATTGTCTAGTGGGCTGAGTTAGACAAAAATAGAAGATAGATTGAAAATCCGTACCACCAATTCAATCTTGAGAGAACATAAAGAAAATCACGAGGAATCGATTTATGTCATCATCATACCATAATGAGTTTCTTGAACAACTTCGTAAGTTGAAACAAGGTTCCAAATCAATATTGGAGTACCACAAGGAGTTGATGTCTTTGGTAACCAAGGCTAATATTACAAAGCGTCCTGATGTTCTTATGAGACACTTTCTTATTGGACTAAATAAAGACATTGTAGATAATGTCAAACTTTACCATTGTACAACCATGGAGGATATAGTTAATGTTTCCATTGAGTTGGAGCAGATAAAAAAGAATATTATAGATCGAAATAAGAAGAAAAGTTCTTCTAAGCCTATCTCTCATTCTTCATCCATGCAAGTGACGAAAGAATTTGTTGAGTATGCTTTAGAGGGTGATGTGTACTTGGAGGATCCAAAAGTGCAGAATTTCTTAGGTGGATCCTTGGGATGTGTGGAAATTACAAATCAAGAGAGAAAAGAAACAGAAAAAGTGAGTGTTTGAGTGAAAATTATCAATGTTTAATTGAAAGCGAGAGTTTTGAGAGAAAAGATGAGAATAGTGAGAGAGAGGAGTCAATGAGCGACAAAGAAACTGAAAGCAATAAACACACTTGTGAGAAAGATTTAGAAAGTTCTAGCTTAGACAAGAGTGCATTAGTATCATTGAATTCCAAAGAGTCTTTAATTTCTTATATATTTAACCATGAAATTCCTAGTGTTTTTGTGTCAACTTTTCAAGGTTTCGCAGATTCACTGATCAATTATGGAGGCATTAATATGGATGAAAAGAAAGAAAGACAACTAATTGCACACTTTGGACAAGATTCGAGGATGAATCTTTTTAAAAAGGGAGAGGATGATACGTGGTCAGGAGGGCATTTTTGTCATTTTAGAGATAAGAGGTAGAATGGTAATCTAGTCACGTTCAAAGATTTGAATACTAGAAGAATTATACCATGCTAGTCTTGGACATCAAGAAGACCAAGAGTCCATCTCAAAAATAGTGGTGCTAAAATAACGATAACTCGTAAGGCTCATTGGACTAAGTCAGGATAGCAAGAGGCCCAACAATATTTTTCAAGTCCAGTGGAAGACAAATTTAATTTATTTTTCGAAATTATTAGGCCTATATTTTAGTTTGTTTTGTTGTTAAGGTTTGTTAGAAGATTTTATTTAGTTTTGATTTGCTTAGTAGTATTTTTAGGAATTTTAAATTTAAATCAAATCTGATATATTCTAATGAGATCAAATCTAATTTAAATTAGTTATCATATCTTTAGGATTTTAAAATTTTAAATCAAATATGATCTAATCTAATAAGATCATCAAATCTGATTTAAATTAAGTTATCTTATCTTATCTTTTAGCTTGTTTGTTAGGGGCCTATTTAAACACCTTTGAAGAGACAATTTACACAACTTTGATGAATAAAATTTTTAGTTACTTTATGCACATTTTTTTAGTGTGATTAAGTGAGGTGTGTGATTTTCTTCGCCTGTTGCATGAAGAAGATTGAAGGATCCAACACTAAGGTAATTCTGTGTGCTAGTCTCTTTCAATTTTCATTCCTCTGATCTAGGTTGTCAAGGACAGGTTCTTTGAAGGTCTAGTAGAAAATTCCTTCCGGTGATCTAGGTTGTTAAGAACAAGTTTTTTAGAGGTCTAGTAGGAAAACCCCTTATCTATACTTTTATGTTTCCACTGTGTCTTTCTTATTCCCCTTCCGTTGGAACTTTAATGCTTTGTCTTTATCAAACTACCTAAACCCCCAATAACTTCTTATCACCGGGGGCCTGGAAGTCTACATCAACGTATGGTAGACAATCAATATGAAGACACTCACACAACGTCTGAGTCGGAGCCAGAACACCACCATGACAACTTGACACTAGCATTACCTCCACCTCGAGAAAGAACGAATGCCCCCATGGGGAAGGAATGTCGAGAAACCTTTAACCATGGTGGATCTATTCAAAGGTTCACCCATCCAAGGATGAAGAACCACCCCATCTAACAAAAATATTGGGGTTAATTCACGGACACCGTGGGAGACTAGAACAACTCGAACTGGAAGTTGAACGACAATGAGAAGCAGAACGAAAATTGTGAAGGGAGGTACAATAACGAAAAGAGTTAGAGGAAAAGCTCTTAAGGTTAGAGGCTGTCCTCCGAAGACAGAGCAATCAGGAAAATTGGGAGGAAAGCCCTTTAGGAGGAGAAGATCCATTTGTTGAAGAGATCATGTGAGCTAAAGTCCACAGAAATTTCAAAACTCCTGACATGGATCTCTCTGATGGAACGACTGATCTGAGGCACTAGCTTAGTAATTTCAAGAGTCGGATGTACCTAGTCGACGCCTCTGATGCAACTCGTTGCGAAGCCTTCCCCACAACTTTGACTAAAGCCGCAATGGAGTAGTTTGATAACCTACCTCCCAAGTCGGTAACTTGCTTTGATGATTTGGCAAGGAAGTTTCTTACCAGATTTTCAATTCAGAAAGACAAAGTGAAGCATGCTCCAAGCTTGCTAGGGGTTAAACAGGAAGTTGGAGAGATAATCTGAGACTATATGGAGAGATTCAACAAAGCCTGCTTGGAAATACAAAAGTTGCCTACTGAAACAATGATAATGGGATTAGTTAATGGCCTTAAAGAAGGGTCGTTCTCTCCATCCATATCCAGGCGACACCTGACTTCCTCGTATGAAGTACAAGAGCGGGCAGAAAAATACACCAACATGGAGGAAAATTTCTAACTTAGAGAGCCTCCCTCGAGGCCCAACCTGTCCTACCCAACTTAGAAAAAGGAGAAAGAAACTAAGAAAAAGGAGGAGTACAACTCAGAAAAACCTTGAAGGTATGATAATTACACCTCACTCCGAGTCTGTCTATGTCTATAGGGAGATGCCACACTGAGAAACTTCCTCCTCCTTGTCTAATCAAACATAAAAATACAGGAAGTCAGACAAAATACTGCGAGTACCACAAGCTTTATTGACATTCTACTAATGATTCTATGATTTAAAGAATGTCATAGAAAAGTTGGCCTAAGAAGGTTGGCTAGACAGATACTTGGCTGAGAGGTTGGACAACCAAAGGAAGAGAGATGAAGATGGGGTTAGCAAGAACGCCCCCACAAACTCCTGAACGACACACACACATGATTAATGGAAGGTTTGCTGGAGGAGGAATCTCAAAATCCTTAATAAAAAGGCATCTTAAAGAGATATACCAAGTCGGAGAAGATAAGAGAACTCTCGATTTGACAACCATCTCGTTCACCAAAGAAGATGCTCAAGGAGTAACACTTAGCCATGATGATCCTGGTGGTAATAACAATAATCCTCACCAATGCGAATCTCCATAGAACTCTGGGGGGTCAAGGGAGTTTGGCGGACATATTGTTTAGATCCGCCTTTGATAGGATCGAGTTCGAAGAAAATGATCTAAAGGCGTACCCAGACAACCTCTTCGAGTTGGGGGACATGCCGATCCAACCTCTTAGATTTATCTCCCTATACACCATCTTTGGAAAGGGCATGAGGTCAAAGACGTTAAGCGTCGATTACATTGTGGCCGACGTCATGTCGGCTTACAATGCCATGATAAGTCGGACCACTTTAAATCAACTAGCAGCAGTCATCTCTACGTCTCACTTGTGTATAAAGTTTCCCACTGTAGAAGAAATTGCCACCATAAAAAGAGATCAAAAGTTGGCACAAAAGTGTTATAACGAAAGCCTCAATCTAAAAAGCAACTCAAATGGAAGAGAAGTCAAATTATCGAACTCGGTGGTGTTCGAACTCGGGAAGAACTATGCCCCCAACCTGGAGGAAAGGTGGAAGAAGTGAAAATTGGAGATCATGCTGATAAATCCACATTTCATGGTGTTTATTTGCTCTAATTGGGTGGATTTTATAAACTTTTTTACACTAATTCAATGAAATAGCTTGGTTTTGTAAATTCTCCATAAATTGTGCTCAAAAGTGGAAAACATACTTTTCTGACCCTCCTACACTCGAAGTGGATTTTATGGAGCTACAGAAGCCCAATTGGCGAGCTCTTAATTGCGTTGGAAAGTAGACATCTTGGGCTTTCCAGAAATATAAATAGTCCATACTTTTCCTGAAATTTGATGGCCCAAACAGGCGTTAAACACCAGTTAGAGACCCTTTTCTGGCGTAAAACGCCAGAACTGGCACCAGAACTGGAGTTAAACGCCCAAACTAGCACCCAAGCTGGCGTTTAACTCCAAGAATGGCCTATGCATGTGAAAGCTTCAATTCTCAGCCCAAGCACACACCAAGTGGGCCCCAGAAATAGATTTCTGCACTATCTGCACTTTGTTACTCATTTTCTATAAACCTAAGTTACTAGTTTAGTATAAAAACTACTTTTAGAGATTTATTTTAGAACTCATGACATTTTTTACATCCCATATTGTATTTTCTACGGCATGAGTCTCTAAACCCCATAGGTGGGGGTGAGGAGCTCTGCTGTGTCTCAATGGATTAATGCCATTACTATTGTTTTCTATTCAATCACGCTTGATTCTGTTCTAAGATACTCACTCGTACTTCAATATAGAGAATATGATGATCCGTGACACTCATCATCATTCTCAAATCTATGAATGCGTGCTTGACAACCACTCCCGTTCTACTTGAGCTAAACGTAGTCATTGGGCGACAGCTTGAGTGCGTATTTCTTGGGTCTGTAATCCACGGACCGAGTCCGTGGGATTAGAACCTTCGTGGTAGAGGCTAGAACCAATTAGCAGCATTCCTGAGATCCGGAAAGTCTAAACCTTGTTTGTGGTATTCTGAGTAGGATCCGGGAAGGGATGACTGTGACGAGCTTCAAACTCACGAATGTTGGGCGCAGTGACAGTGTGCAAAAGGGTAGAGAGATCCTATTCCGACACTACTGAGAACCGATAGATGATTAGCCGTGCGGTAGCTGTACCTGGTATTTTTCATCCGAAACGAGAGATCCGACAGTTGATTAGCCATACAGAAACTGTACCTAGTATTTTTCATCCAAGAGGACGGATGGTAGCCATTGACAACGGTGATCCACCAACATACAGCTTGCCATTGAAGGAAGCCATGCGTGTTTGGAGAAGAAGACAGTAGGAAAGCAGAGATTCAGACAACAGAGCATCTACGGAACCTCGACCTATTTCTCATTACTGAATCACAAGTATCATTCATTTCATGTTATTTATTTTTTATAAACAAAAATAATTTTTATCATTAATCTTCTGACTAAGATTTACAAGATAACCATAGCTTGCTTCAAGCCGACAATCTCCATGGGATCGACCCTTACTCACGTAAGGTATTACTTGGATGACCCAGTGCATTTGCTGGTTAGTTGCACCGGAGTTGTGAAAAGTGTGATCACAATTTCGTGCACCAAGTTTTTGGTGTCGTTGCCGGGGATTGTTCGTGTTTGGACAACTGACGGTTTATCTTGTTGCTTAGATTAGGAAAAATTTACATTTTTGGTTTAGAGTCACTAATTTTGAGTCTTTTATTATTGTTTTTGTTAAAATTTTAAATTTCTTGTTTTCTTTTTTAGATTTTTTTCGAAAATTTTTAATAAACAGATAAAAAAACTAATAAACTAATAATTAAGTCTTCTGTTTGAGTTTAGTTTCATGCTTTAAGTTTGGTGTCAATTGCATGCTTTTATTCTTCTTTTAATTTTTCAAATTACATGTTCTTAGTTCCTTCTTGATCTTCAAGTTGTTCTTGTTTATTCTCCTTGTTTGATCTTTAGTTTTTCTTGTTTTGTGTCTTTCCTTATTTTTCTTGTGCATTTTCGAATTATTGGTGTCCAAAGTATAAAAATTTTTTAAGTTTGGTGTCCTTTGTGTTTTTATTTTCCTGAAGATTTCCAAAATTTGTTCTTGGTGTTCATCTTGACATTCAAAGTTTTCTTGTTTGTTTTCTTTGTTTTGATCTAAAATTTCTAAGTTTGGTGTCATTTTATTATTTTTCTCTCTCCTCTTTAAATTCAAAAAAATATCTTTTCCTTGATTTACTCATCATTTTCGAATTCCTTAGGTTGACTTAGTCAAAATTTTTAAAATTTGGTAGTTTCTTGTTAGTCAAATTAAAATTTCAATTTTAAAAACTTATCTTTTTAAATCTTTTTCAAAACAAATTCTTTTTCAATTTTCTTTTTATATTTTTTGAAAATCTTTTATAAAATTTTTCAAAATCTTTTTCTTTTTTATTCATAATTTTCGAATTACTTGTCCTATTTTATTATTTTGATTGAAAAAGTTTAAGTTTGGTGTTTCCTTGTTAAGAAAGTTTCAATCTTTAAAATTTTAAAATCATATCTTTTTCAAATCTTCTCTTTTAATTATTTTCTTACAAGTATCTTTAATTTTAAGACATATCTTTTTCAAAACTTCCTAACCACTTTCTCTCTCTTCATTTTTCGAAAATCCTCACCCATAATTTTTCAAATCTTTTTAATTAATTAATTATTTTAGTTTTCAATTTTCTTTTATTTCTTTTTCTTCTAATTTTTGAACTTATATTCAATTTTTCATTCATTTTATTTTATTTTAATTTTTTTTAATTTCGGTATTCAAAAAAAAGGAGAATTTTTTTATTTTACAATCCACATCATCTCCCTTTCTCCATCATGGACCTAAGTGGAAATGAATAGTCCAGAAGGACTCTGGGGTCATGTGCTAACTCCAATACTGCTTCATATGGGAGTAGTATCTGTATACCCCTCATCAGAGCCAGCAATTTTGAGCTAAACCCTCAGCTCATTATGATGGTGCAGTAAAACTTCCAGTATTCCGGTCTTCCACAGGAAGAACCTACTGAGTTTCTGGCACAATTCTTACAAATTATTGACACAGTACGTGATAAGGAAGTAGATAAGGATGTCTACAGATTATTACTATTTCCATTTGCTGTAAAACAGGTGGTTAAATAACCAACCCACAGTAAGCATAAGAACATGGAAACAATTATCAGATAAATTCCTGAATCAATATTTCCCTCCAAAAAGGATGACACAGCTAAGGCTGGACATCCAAGGCTTTAAACAAGAGGATAATGAATCTCTTTATAATGACTGGGAGAGGTACAGAGAGATACTAAGGAAATGCCCCTCTGAAATATTTTCAGAATGGGTGCAGTTAGACATCTTCTACTACGGGCTTACAGAAAATGCCCAGATGTCTCTAGACCACTCAGCTGGTGGATCTACACACAAGAGGAAGATAATTGAAGAGGCTCAAGAGCTCATTGATACAGTTGCTAACAATCAGCATCTATACTTAAGTAGTGAGTCCTCTATGAAAGAAGAGGCTAAAGCACTATCCACTGAACTTAGTCCTCCAGAACAAGTTGTTGAACTCAATCAGCAATTGCTTCTTATAACAAAATAGTTAGCAGAATTTAAAGAGATGCTACAAGACACTAAAAATGCTAACAAGAATATGGAAGCACAATTGGATCAGACAAGACAACAGCTATCTAAACAGATAACAGAAGAGTGACAAGCTGTTCATTTAAGGAGTGAGAAGACATTGAATGTCTCAACTCAAGGCAGCAGAAAGCCGAGAAAGGAACAACTGACAGAGGATGACCAAGCCACTGCCCAAAATCCCTCTAAGGACAGTAAGAGCCCAGAGAGGAATAATTCTGGCATTCAAATGCCAGAAAAGGGTGAAAAATTGGCATTAAACACCTAGTGGATGGCCAATTCTGGCGTCCAAACACCAGAAAAGGGTGACAATCTGGCGTTAAACGCCCATACAGCACCCAATTCTGGCGTTCAAATGCCAATGGGGATCAGGCACCTGCAAGTGCTGATAACAACCCCCTTAGGCAGGCTTCTCCAACCACTTCTGTAGGAAGTAAACCTACAGCAACTAAGGTTGAAGAATATAAAGCCAAGATGCCTTATCCTCAGAAACTCCGCCAAGCGGATTAGGATAAACAATTTGCCCACTTTACAAGTTGTGACAATCATGAATTAAGATCAGAGCACCAAGCTTTGGAGCCATTACCAGGATTTGTTCGAGCCTGGAGATCACAATTTCGTGCACCAACAGACTATCTCAGGACTCTTGAAATAAAAATTCCGTTTGCAGAGGCACTTGAGCAAATACCCCCTTATGCTAAGTTCATGAAAGAGATCTTAAGTCATAAGAAGGATTGGAGAGAAACTGAAAAAGTTTTCCTCACTGAAAAATGCAGTGCAGTCATTCTAAAAAGCTTACCAGAGAAGCTTAAAGATCCCAGAAGCTTTATGATACCATGCACATTAGAGGATGCTTGTACCAAGACAGCTCTATGTGATCTCGAGGTAAGTATCAACCTAATACCTGCATCCACTATCAAAAAGCTTGGTTTGACTGATGAAGTTAAACCAACCCGGATATGCCTCCAACTTGCTTATGGCTCCATTAAAATCCCATCAGGCATAATTGAGGAAGATATGCATTAATTCAGGTAATCATAAGCTCTGCTTTAAAGTCACAGGAAGAGAAAGCACTAATTCAGGTGCTAAGGACACACAAGACAGCACTTGGGTGGTCCATAAGTGATCTCAAGGGCATTAGCCCAGCCAGATGCATGCACAAGATCCTATTGAAGGATGATGCTAAGCCAGTGGTTCAACCACAGAGGCGGCTGAATCTAGCCATGAAGGAGGTGGTGCAGAAAGAGGTCACTAAGCTACTAGAGGCTGGGATTTTTATCCTATTTCTGATAGCCCCTGGGTGAGCCCTGTCCAAGTTATCCCCAAGAAGGGAGGCATGACATTAGTTCATAATGAAAAGAATGAACTGGTTCCTACAAGAACAGTTACAGGGTGGCGTATGTGTATTGATTACAGAAGGCTCAATACAGCCACCAGAAAGGATCATTTTCCTTTACCATTCATAGACCAGATGCTAGAAAGACTAACAGGCCATGAATACTACTACTTTTTGGATGGCTATTCATGTTACAACCAAATTGCAGTAGATGCTCAGGACCAAAAGAAAACAGCATTCACATATCCATCTGGAGTATTTGCCTACAGAAGGATGCCATTTGGTCTGTGCAATGCACTTGCAACCTTTCAAAGGTGCATGCTTTCTATCTTCTCTGATATGGTAGAGAAATTTCTGGAAGTCTTCATGGATGACTTCTCAGTATTTGGAGACTCATTCAGCTCCTGTCTTGACCATCTAGCACTTGTTCTAAAAAGGTGCCAAGAGACTAACCTGGTTTTAAATTGGGAGAAATGTCACTTTATGGTGACTGAAGGAATTGTCCTTGGGCACAAAATTTTGAACAAGGGAATAGAGGTGGATCAAGCTAAGGTAGAGGTAATTGAAAAATTACCACCACTTGCCAATGTTAAGGCAATCAGAAGCTCTCTGGGGCATGCAGGATTCTATAGGAGGTTCATAAAGGATTTTTCAAAAATTGCAAAACCTCTGAGCAATCTGCTAGCTGCTGATACACCATTTGTCTTTGCCACAGAGTGTTTGCAAGCCTTTGAGACTCTGAAAGCTAAGCTGGTCACAACACCAGTTATTTCTGTACCAGACTGGACATTACCATTCGAACTAATGTGTGATGCCAGTGACCATGCCATTGGTGCAGTATTGGGACAGAGGCATAACAAGCTTCTGCATGTCTTTTATTATGCTATCTGTGTTTTAAATGACGCACAGAAGAATTACACAACCACATAAAAGGAGTTGCTTGTAGTGGTTTATGCCATTGACAAGTTCAGATCTTATTTAGTAAGATCAAAAGTGATTGTGTACACTGACCATGCTGCTCTAAAATATCTCCTCACAAAGCAGGATTCAAAACCCAGACTCATAAGATGGGTGTTGCTTCTGCAAGAATTTGATATAGAAATAAGAGACAGAAAAGGGACAGAGAACCAAGTAGCAGATCACCTATCCTGGATAGAACCAGTAGCAGGAGCATCCCTCCCTCCTACTGAGATATCTGAAACCTTCCCGGATGAGTAACTCTTTGCCATTCAGGAAGTACCATGGTTCGCAGACATTGCAAACTATAAAGCTGTGAGATTCATACCCAAAGAGTACAGTAAGCAGGAAACAAAAAAATTGATTTCTGATGCAAAGTACTACTTGTGGGATGAACCATATCTCTTTAAGAGGTGTGCAGACGGAGTAATCCGTAGATATGTGCATAGAGAAGAGGCACAGAAGATCCTATGGCATTTCCATGGATCACAATATGGAGGACATTTCGGAGGTGAGCGAACGGCCACAAAGGTTCTCTAATGTGGATTCTACTGGCCTACTCTCTATAGAGACTCCCGAGAGTTTGTACGTAACTGTGATAGTTGCCAGAGACCTGGTAATCTGCCTCACAATTATGCCATGCCTCAACAAGGGATCTTAAAGATTGAGTTGTTTGATGTATGGGGTATTGACTTCATGGGGCCTTTCCCACCATCATATTCAAACACTTATATTCTGGTGGCAGTAGACTATGCATCTAAATAGGTAGAGGCAATTGCAACACCCACTAATGATACTAAGACAGTGATTAAGTTCCTCCATAAGCATATATTCAGCAGATTCGATGTCCCTAGGGTACAGATAAGTTATGGAGGCACTCATTTCTGTAATAAACAGCTTGACTCTGCTCTGATTCGATATGGAATTAACCACAAAGTGGCAACTCCATATCATCCACAGACAAATGGGCAGGCTGAAGTCTCAAATAGAGAACTAAAATGAATCCTGGATTGGACTGTAAGTACCCGTAAAAGAGATTGGGCAAGAAGTCTGGATGATGCTCTATGGGCATACAGAACCGTATTTAAGACTCCTATAGGGACCTCTCCATACCAGCTTGTGTATGGAAAAGCCTGTCATCTGCCAGTGGAACTGGAACACAAGGCCTACTGGGCAACCAGGTTCCTAAACCTTGATGTTAAGGTAGCTGGAGAGAAGAGATTACTCCAGTTGAATGAGCTAGAGGAGTTCAGACTCAATGCTTTTGAAAATGCTAAAATTTATGAGGAGAAAGCAAAAAAATAGCATGACAGAAAGCTGTCATCTAGAATCTTTGAGCCAGGACAGAAGGCTCTGCTGTTTGACTCTAGGCTCAGATTGTTCCCTGGGAAATTGAAATCCCAGTGGAAGGGACCATATGTGATTACAAGTGTGTCACCATATGGATTTGTAGAGCTTTAGGATATTGACTCTAACAAAAAGTTCATTATTAATGGACAGAGAGTCAAATATTATCTTGAAGGCAATGTTGAGCAAGAGTGCTCAAAACTGACTCTAAATTAAAAGCTCAGTAAAAGTCCAGCTAAAGACAGTAAAGAAGCGCTTGCTGGGAGGCAACCCAGCCATTTTCAAAAATTATATGTTTATAAAAATTATATGAGTCTATTTAATTTTGTTATTCATGTTAGTTAATACATTTCAGTGAATAAGTCAGGAAAATGGAGGTTTAGAACATGAAGCAGAAGAATCACAGAGAAAAAGAGCTCACTAGCATCAAAATGCCAGTAAAGGGGCGTTTTGGGCGTTAAACGCCAGAATGGCTACCATTCTGGGCGTTTAACGCAAGAAAAGGTATCATTCTGGGTGTTAAACGCTAGAATGGGCAGCATTCTGGGCGTTTAATGCCAGAAACAGTAGCATCCAGGGCGTTGAGAAAAAAAGCCCAGTAACAAAGGATTTTTGGTGTTTAACGCCAGCCAGGGTACCTGGCTGGGCGTTAAACGCCCAAAATGGCTACCAGATGGGCGTTAAACGCCAGAATGACTATCATTATGGGCGTTTAACACCAGAGCAGCAAAGGGGAGGTAATTTCGTTTCCAACTCAACTTTTTTCGAATTTTCATGTTTCAATTCATAATTTTCTGCATAAAAGTGTTACAAATATTCATCTTTCAACTTCCAATTCCAAAAATTAATAATCTTATAAATTCTTTTCAATTCTTTTTCAAAACATTTTTAAAAACTCATTTATCTTTCCAATTTCTTTCTAAATCTTTTTAATTCATCCATATTATCTTTTATTTCTTAGGTGCATTAACAAAAAATTCAGATTTCACTTCCTCATATCTTTTTTAATTCTTTTAAATTTTAAAAATCTTATATTTTATCAATCATATCTTTCTATCTTATATTTTTTCTAAAAATTTGAAACCCATTCCCTCCCTCCCTTTTAAATTTACATTCGGCCAACCCTTTTTACCCATCATTCGAATCATTCTCCCCATCTATTTATCTTCTTCTTTTCTTTTTGCTTGAGGGAAAGCAAATCTCTAAGTTTGGTGTGATTTTTGTGATCCCTGAGTTAAAACAAACGAATATCATGGCTTCCAAAGGAAGACAAACCACTTCAAGAGGCAAGAAAAAAGCAATCCAAAGCCACTTTGGATGCATGAGAATTTCTGTTCCAAAGAACATGCAGACCATTATTTCAAAATTGTGTGCAGAAGATCAGTAATCTCGGAAGTTAGGTTCAATCTAAAAGAAGATGAATACTCGGAGATCTAAGAGCAGATTCGAAACAGGGGCTGGGAAGTCCTGGCTAATCCTGAGATAGATGTTGGAAGAAACATGATCCATGAATTCTATGCAAATCTGTGGATAATGGATAAGCAAAGATTAGAGGGAACTACTTTCCACGCCTTTCGGACTATGGTCAGAGGGAAGATTATTTACTTCCACTTTGACAAAGTGAGAGAAGTTCTCAAGCTTCCTTAACTACAAGATGATCCAGAATCCTTTAATAGGAGAATGGTCAAAGATAAAAGGCTAGATCAAGTTTTAGAGGACATATGCCTCCCTGGAACCAAGTGGATTACTAATACAAAAGGTGACCCAAACCAACTAAAGAGAGGAGATCTCAAACCAGTTGCTAGAGATTGGCTGGATTTCATTGGGCATTCTATACTCCCAACTAGCAACCGTTCTGAAGTCACTGTCAAGAGAGCAGTAATGATTCACTGTATTATGTTGGGGAAAGAAGTAGAGATTCATCAGCTGATTCCTGGTGAAATTTACATATTTGCAAACAAGGAATCCGCTGATGCTAAATTGGCTTACCCAAGCTTGATTAGTCTGTTATGTAAAGATATGGGGTTGAAGATGGGTGTGGATGAATATATCCCAGTTGAACGCCCAATCACCAAAAAGGTGATGGATGGACCTCAAGTTCAAGACAACCCCATCAAGAGGAGGGAGCATGAGCTCCTCCCAGAAATTCCTCAATTTGAATTCTGGGCCTGCTTAGAAGCTTCTGTCAACAAGCTGCAAGAAGCTCTGGATCAACTCAAAGAAGAGCAACAAAATCAAAACAGCATGCTCTATAAACTGCTCAAGGAACAGGAGAAGCAGGGGCATGATCTACAAGAGCTGAAGTGCCAGAAGCTATCCCCAGAAGCGCCAGACATCCCACGGATAGAAGGAGCCAACACCCTTCAAAGCTAAAGGTTGTTTAATCCTAACTCTGTGATAACTTTTATTGAACCTATTGCAAGAGATATATGAAGCATTAGTATTAGAGTAGTTTATTTTTATGTCTTTAATTATTATTCCATAAGTATTAGTAGTATTTAAATTTCCATTTTAATTCTCTGTTATTCTAATTAATAAAATCCGAATTGCATGAGTAGTATTTTATTTTTATTTTTATTTTTTAAATTGGCTATAATTTATTCCTCTTATCATCATTAAACATGAATAAGGTAGTAGATTTTTAGGAATAAGGGTGCAAGCATTTTGAGTGTATTAATAAGAAAAATTCAAATTATTTATATGTGGTGGCATTACTTTAGCTCTCTGAATGATTGCATGAACAGAGCATATTTTGATACTAAAGATGCAAGTATGTATTGGGTCTTGAAGGAATGATGAAAAAGAGACATGTTATTGATAATCTGAAAAATCATAAAATTGATTCTTGAAGCAAGAAAAAGCAGTGAAAAATACAAAGCTTGCGAAAAAAAAAAGAGAGAAGCAAGCAGAAAAAGCCAATAACCCTTTAAACAAAAAGGCAAGGGTAAAGAGGATCCAATACTTTGAGCATTAATGGATAGGAGGGCCCAAAGGAATAAAATCCTGGCCTAAGCGGCTAAATCAAGCTATCCCTAACTATGTGCAGTCACAATCTGAAAAGGTTCACCCAGTTATGTGTCTGTGGCATTTATGTATCTGGTGGTAATACTAGAAAACAAAATGCTTAGGGTCACGGCCAAGACTCATAAATTAGCTGTGTTCAAGAATCAACAAAACTAAAACTAGGAGAGTCAATAACACTATCTGAATTCTGAATTCCTAAAGAATCCAATCTATCCAAGACTATTCAGAAGCAAAAAGCTATAAGCCCCACTCATTTAATTTCAATTGTGAGCTTTATTGAAGACTCTGAGATGTTATTGCATCATTATTTTTTTATCCTACTTTATTTATCTAGTTGCTTGAAGACAAGCAACATTTTAAGTTTGGTGTTGTGATGAGCGGATAATTTATACCCTTTTTGGCATTGTTTTTACATAGTTTTTAGTATGTTTTAGTTACTTTTTATTATATTTGTATTAGTTTTTATGAAAAATCACATTTCTGGACTTTACTATGAGTTTGTGTGTTTTTTTATGATTTCAGGTATTTTCTGGCTGAAATTGAGGGACCTGAGCAAAAATCTGATTCAGAGGCTGAGAAAGGACTACAGATGCTGTTGGACTCTGACCCTCCTGCACTCGAAGTGGAATTTGTGGAGCTACAGATTCCCATTTGGCGCGCTCTCAATTGCGTTGGAAAGTAGACATCATGGGATTTCCATCAATATATAATAGTCTATACTTTGTCCGAGATTTGATGGCCTAAACTGGCATTAAACGCAAGTTAGAGACCCTTTTCTGGCGTAAAACGCCAGAACTGGCACCAGAACTGGAGTTAAACGCCCAAACTGGCACCCAAGCTAGCATTTAACTCCAAGAATGGCCTATTCACGTGAAAGCTTCAATGCTCAGCCCAAGCACACACCAAGTGGGCCCCGGAAGTGGATTTCTGCACTATCTACACTTAGTTACTCATTTTCTATAAACCTAAGTTACTAGTTTAGTATAAAAACTACTTTTAGAGATTCATTTCAGAACGCATGACATTTTTTCCATCTCATATTGTATTTTCTACGGCATGAGTCTCTAAACCCCATAGGTGGGGATGAGGAGCTCTGCTGTATCTCAATGGATTAATGCAATTACTATTGTTTTCTATTCAATCACGCTTGATTCTGTTCTAAGATACTCACTCGTACTTCAATATAGAGAATATGATGATCCATGACACTCATCATCATTCTCAAATCTATGAATGCGTGCTTGACAACCACTCCCGTTCTACCTAAGCTCAACGTAGTCATTGGGCGACAGCTTGAGTGCGTATCTCTTGGGTCTCTAATCCATGGACCGAGTCCATGGGATTAGAACCTTCGTGGTAGAGGCTAGAACCAATTGGCAGCATTCCTAGGATGCGAAAAGTTTAAACCTTGTATGTGGTATTCTGAGTAGGATCCGAGAAGGGATGAATGTGACGAGCTTCATACTCATGAATGTTGGGCGCAGTGACAGTGTGCAAAAGGATAGAGAGATCCTATTCCGACACTAGTGAGAACCGACAGATGATTAGGCGCGCGGTAGCTGTACCTGGTATTTTTCATCTGAGACGAGAGATCCGACAGTTGATTAGCCGTACAGAAACCGTACCTGATATTTTTCATCCGAGAGGACAGATGGTAGCCATTGACAATGGTGATCCACCAACATACGACTTGCCATTGAAGGAAGCCATGCGTGTTTGGTGTAGAAGACAGTAGGAAAGCAGAGATTCAGATGACAGAGCATCTCCAGAACCTCAACCTGTTCCTCATTACTGAATCACAAGTATCATTCATTTCATGTTATTTATTTTTCATAAACAAAAATCATTTTTATCATTAATCTCCTGACTAAGATTTACAAGATAACCATAGCTTGCTTCAAGATGACAATCTCCGTGGGATCGACCCTTACTCACGAAAGGTATTACTTGGACGACCCAGTGCACTTGCTGGTTAGTTGCACCGGAGTTGTGAAAAGTGTGATCACAATTCCGTGCACCAGTTGTGCGCACGCACATGACTATGCGTGCGCACACATCAGAAATCATAAAATTCTGCAACTTAGTAGAATTTTAGATTTTCAACACCAACTTTGAATAATCATAACTCACTCTACAAAATTCCAAAATTTTCAAACTTTATATCAATTTAAAGGGTTTTAAAAGATCTTTAATTCCAAATAAATCTCATCAAATTTTAAAAATTGAGGCAAAAGTTATGATCGAACAAAGTTCACCAAAAACCCAATTTTATCAAACGTCACAATTTTCCCTAATTTCTTACCATAGACATTCCAAACCATACCAAACCATTCAAAACTCCACTTTTTATCAAAATTAACCTGTTGTATCATAATACACCAACCTTACCACATTCTTCTTCTCATTTCATTACTCTCAACTTCAACATCAACTATTTAACACTTATGATCAAACCACATTCAAACTTACCCTTCATCAACCTTAACACTATAATTTTCATAATAAACCAACTTCTAATCCATACAATCATTCAACATCATCATATCATTGTAAATAATCATAATTGAACCCAACATTCATCAACTCATCATAAACCATCATGCATAAACATTCAACATATCAACAATCATTTTATTTCAAACCTATCCTATAGGTCACTAGCCTAAGTATCCATGAATATTATATACTACCTAGAGGAAACTAAAACCATACCTTGACCAATCTCCAACATGCACGAAAACCCCAAATTGAGCCCAAGATAAGCTTTTAATCACAACTAAGCCACCAAGAATCTCCAACAAGCATCAACAAGCTCCAAACTCACCATAATCAAGCTATATATACATAAATCATCATAATTCAACCTATGGCTCATTATAATTGAAATTTCACAAGAGTTTCAATGCCTCTTACCTTGCCCAATAGTTTTGGAAGCCAAAACCAACATCAATCAAAGGCTAGAGTGTACCTAAACACCCACAAATCACAAAACCTTACTTAGCCAAAACCCTAGATTTTCGAAACTTTGAAGAGAACTGAGAAGATTTCGAGACTTTCTTACCAGTTTCTTATATGAGTTTTGTAGACCTCTTCACAAGGAACGCGTAGCCGCAGACAGCACGCAAATCGGAGCACCGTAGCTCGAGATATCGCGAAAAGAAGAGATCGGTGAATAGTATTTTCTTCTTCCCCTTCTCCCCTTTCTATTGCTGTTGTGTGGGTGTGTTTATGAGTGTGTGTGCTGGAAATGAGTTCATTAATGAACCTTTTATATGTTGGGCTTGGGCCCAACTTGGGCCTGGTCCAACACGTTTGCATTTTTAGCTCATTTGGCCTAACTTCGGGTCAAACCTTTAAAATTAACGCCCGGTTTTCGACTTCTAATATTTTTCTAAGGTTTTTGACTGCTTTCACTTTTTCTCGCACAGTACCGGGTAGACTTGAACCGGTTAACCAGTTCAACTGCCTGTTTATAGTTTTTCTCAGTTTTTCGTAGAAAATACATTTTCTGACTCCGAAAGACCTACTGAGTCCAAAAATGATATTTAAATCCCCAAATTCTCATTCTAACTTTCTAGAATTTAATTTGGGCATTTAAATAATTTTATCCGTGAAAAAATAATCCGGTTCTTACAAAATGTCTCCCTATATGGCACTCATGAAAAACCTACTCTCTAAGAAGAAGGCCTTGAAGGGTGATGAAACAATGGTGCTGACCAAGGAGTGTAGTGCACTCATTCAGAGTAAGTTGCTTAAGAAGATGCCAGATCTGGGGAGCTTTCAGATTCCTTGCACTATTAGGAATGTCATTTTTGACAAGGCTCTTTGTGATTTTAGCTAATGTATTAATCTAATGCCCTTAACTGTAATAAAGAAGCTAAAAATTCAAGAAGCACAACCTACAGGGATAGCATTGGAGATGGCTGACAAGTCACTGAAGCAGGCACACGAACTAGTAGAAAATGCCCTGGTCAAGGTTGGAGAGCTCTTCCTCCCTGCAGATTTTGTGATACTTGATATGGGAGATGATGCAAATGACTCCCTCATCCTAGGAAGACCATTCCTAGCCATAGGAAGAGCCCTGATAGATGTTGAAAGAGGTGAATTAGTCCTGTGGTTGTGGGAAGAATATTTGGTGTTTAAGGTTTTTAAACCTTCACCACTCTCTGGATTAGTAGGTACATGCATGAAAAGCTCTTTGCTTAAGCCTCCCCCTTGGTGGAAACCCATACAATACACCTTGACATCAAACCTAAATTTGGTGTTGGGTATTCACCACCCACTAAAGAGGAAGGAGGTCCCAAGAAGAAGGTACCAAAGGGCTGGAGGAATAAAAAAATTCCCAAAGAAGATTTCTCACCTGGGATGAAAGTGGTATTCACTAAAAGTCCAGTTCTACCACACAGTGTGTAAAACCCGCAAAATTAGTAAATAATTAATGAATACATTAATTATTATTTAAAAAAATTAAAAAATAGAATTTTATAGTTTAATGAGATAGAACTAATTAAAAAAAGAATTTTTACACTAATTTTAAAGAAGTTGGCCCAATATTGGGCTGAATGGGCTAAACCGGTTGAACCGGATCCGTATTAGGCCCAAGTCCAACATATATATATTCATCATTAATGAGCTTTCAGCTTATTGCCTTCAAAGAAAGAGAGAGAGCTCGGTTTGAGAAGAGAGGGAAAATGGGTTTTGGCGACACTATTCATCACCAACTTCAAACCACCATAACTTGAGTTACGGAGGTCCAATCGAGGAGCCGGTGCTAACGATTTAATAACTATCTTTGTAGCTCCAGAATGTTTCATTCTATGCTCTTATCTACTTTCTGGATATACCAAGAAAGATGTACGGTCTAATGAGGCTACTACGAAATATTTACTCATGGGTGGGGCAAGCTCTTCTATTCTGGTTCATGGTTTCTCTTGGCTCTATGGTTCATCTGGGGAAGAGATCGAGCTTCAAGAAATAGTGAATGGTCTTATCAATACACAAATGTATAACTCCCCAGGAATCTCAATTGCGCTTATATTCATCACTGTAGGAATTGGGTTCAAGCTTTCCCCAGCCCCTTCTCATCAATGGATTGCAGCCACGCATCGCTCTCCTCACCTTCTTTGATTCTCTCTAGGTATTGTAGTGATTATTTCTTTGTACTCTACCCAGTTTTTGTTTTTCCCTTTGAATTCAAATTTGGTTATGGGTTTTGAGTAATGTTTTGATTTTGGTTATTTAGGAGTGCTCTAGTATGAGCCGTTGGTGAGTTTCATCAACCAATTCCATGGATAAAGATAAGAAATTCCCAAACCCTAGTAATTTATCAATTTCATAAATCCTAAGTTGATTATAAGTGTGAAAATTGGTTATCTTAGAGTATTGGGTGATTTTGGTGGACAATTGAGAGGTTGATATTGCTTGTGGAGCTTTAGTGAGGCTTGGAGCTAAGGTTTGGTGGAGATTTCCAAAGAAGAGGCTCAATTGTTTTGGCTCCAAGAGATATGGTTTAACTTCATTTAAGTACCATGTGATATGATGCGAATTCCTAAGTTAAGTGACCCTAGGATTAAGCTTGAATTGTATAATTGATTGGTATTATATGTGTAGTGGATGTATGGATAAAGATTGAAATTGGTATTGGATAGTGAATTATGTGGTTGTGAGTTTATTTGATGAAATATTGGGACAGAGGGCGTGAATTTGGGCCGGAGGCCAGAAAGAGGTAAGAACGGTAAGTGAAGGTTGATGATTCATGATTTTGATGAAGATTGATAACGAATTGTGAATGTCGGTAATTTGATGAAAAATATGTTGTATGATGTTGGTTGTGATAGAAATAGAGTAATATATATATATATATATGTAATTGAGTAATTGGGTCAGGAAATTGTTGAATGAGTGTGAATTGATGAAAAATGTGTTGTATGATGTTGGTTGTGATGGAGATAGAAATATATATGTAATTGAGTAATTGGGTCAGGAAATTGTTGAATGAGTGTGTGAATTATTGAAATTAAGCTTGATAAATTTGTACTTAAGGATGTCATGATATGAATGAGGGATGATGAGGTATGATTTGGTATGTTTTGATGTTGTTTGTATGCTTGGAATGTTAGAAATGAGTTATAGTTTTTGGTAAAATAGAGGTTTATGAACTTTTGTGAAAATATTATTTTAGGCCGATGATGAGTGATGAGTCCATATTTGATGGTATATTTTGACTCACTTTGAATGGATTTTAGCATATGAACTCACACTTAAGCACCAAAATAGCATACTTTTGTGTTTGATTCCTAATTTGATCTTAAATGTGAAAACATGCAATTTTGTGCTTTAATAGAGCAATTTAATCCCACCTTTGTGCCATTCGATGCCGTGATATGGTTTGTGAGCGATTTCAGGCCTTGAAGGCAAGAATGGAAGGATAAAAGTGGAAGAAAGCATGTACAAGGGAGAAAATATGAAGAAAACAAGGAAAAGCACACACAGCAAAGTGTGCGTGCGCATAGCCTTGCGTGCGCGTGCACAGACAAGAATTTCCATGTGTGCGTACGCACGCACCTGTGCGTACGCACAGGTCAATTTTCAGCCGCGTGTGCAGACGCACGCGTCTGTGCGTCCGCACAGGTTCCTGCACGTTAATTCATTAATGAAGCACGTGCTGCACAAATTTGGAGGCCCTTGGCTCATTTTTGGAAGGCTAAAAAGCTATTTTAGAGTGCTATATAAAGGAGACTTCAATACTTATCAAAGGGGGGAAGCATTGGAGCAATTTTTACATAGTTTTCATAGTAAGTAGGAGTAGGAGTAGTGTAGAGTAGATAGCTCTCCTAGGGTTTATCAATTTCCATTGTAGCATTTTATAGCAAGCTTTGATCCTGGATTTTACTTCTTCAATTGTAAGTACTCTCAATTTCCTCTTTAATTAAAGCACTTTTACTTTCATTTTTTTTGGTTCAAGTTACTTTGTTCATATTGCAATTTTGTGTTTCTTGAAGTTTTGATTGATGAATTTTACATTTCATGCTTCGCTTATAGTTGATTGCTTGTCTATATTTGGTTTTGTTGATAGTTGGTTATAGTTTTACAATTTACTTTGCAAATTTCCATGTTTCACTTTTATGCACACAAGGTGTTTATAAAAATGCCATCTCTAGATTTTGAGTAGATTTTCCAACCTTGGCTTGTGGTCTCAGTTCCTAGGATACTAGAGTAATAATGTCCGACATTTAGTGGTAATTCTTGGGTAGTTAGTTGGCTCTTGTTTCCATTGATGCTAGCCTTTTATCAACTAGTTTGGTAAGTTGGTTAGGACTTATAGATTAAGGTCAATTATGCTTGCTTGACTTACTCCTCGATGGTTGGGTTGACTAGGCGAGATTGACTCATGATAATTACCATAGTTGTGGTTATGGCAATGATAGGATTCCTTGGATCCTCACTCGCAAGTCGAGGCTCTTTATTTTCATTTTCACTAGTTTTGATTCTATTTACCCTTGCTTGCATCAATTCTCAATTTTGATCATTGTTTATTTTTTTATCGGTTAGTTCTTTTAATCTTTTGTTCTTTGATTGCAAAACCCCTTTTTGCCCTCTTCACAACCGAAAGAAGTAACATTTCATTTGTATCCTAGGGAGAACGACCCGAGGTTTCATTACTCTCGGTTTATATTTTGTTTTGAATTGAATTATTTGATTAGGGAATTCATTGTTGATCTAGACTATACTTTCGATGACGGAATTCTATTTTGTGAAAATCTAGACTAGCAACAGTTCTCTTTATCAAATTTGGCGCCGTTGCTGGGGATTGCAAACGGTGTTATATCATTTGGTTGTTGTGAATATATTAATAGTGTAAATAGCTCTTTTTGGTTGTTTGTTTGTTTTTGTTAGTTGATTTTTGTTTATATTTTCTTAACGACTCTTTCACACCATTGCCACAATGCACCCCAATGGAACCCAAATACTTACCTTCATAGTCACCAATGTTATACACCACACCCTCACTACCCACAAAACCAAGACCCTTACCCTCATGAGTTTGATTGTCAACCTTCATCACCTCAATCTTCATCTTCATACATGGATCAAGCCACACAAGAAGTACTTTTCATGCTCATTCAAGAACAACAAGAGTTCCAGAAGAAGCAAGAACAAGTCATGTCTACCTTAGCCAAGGCTTTGGGTCATTTAGCTTCATTTCGTTCATGCCACAAGCAAGAAACTCTAGTGGATGAATGCAGGGAACCAAGTGAAAAGTGTGGAGTGCAAGAAGAATTGCAAAATCAAGAAGAAGATGTCAAGTCACAAAATAAAGTGCAAGAGGAGATAAATGAAGAATTGATAGGAATTGATCAAGAGGATTCCATCATTCAAGATTTTTTGTCCAACTTGGGTAATTCCTTCTATGACCGTCGTGAACCTCCTTTATTGGATTTGGAAGGAGACGTTGATGTGGACTTCACACAACCTCCAATTTTTTACTTGAGTGATGATGAAGAAGATTCAAAAGAGGTTGAGGAAGATATTAGTTGCCACGAAGTAAAGTTAGTTGTGCAAGAACAAATTGAGCGGGCGAAGACTTCTCTAACAAGATTTCTAGGCCCACATCAATATGCCGTTGTAGAGACGGACGGTCAACTTTGAACCTTTCTTGGGGTAGTGGATGGTGAAAAGAAGAATGTTGATTGCCTAAAGAATAGGAAGTTCATTATCGGAGCCAATCCAACATTTGGAGCTCAATTTTGGTGCAAGAGTCACTTTAGTGGACTTCGGGGAGTGTAAAAACATATCAATGGTGATAGAGGAACTCAAGTATGGGATCCGGGCATTAATTTCAAGAATCAATACTTAAGGATCCTCGTTACTAGCTTGAAGTCTCTTATAGGTTTGATGCAACTTAATTGGGACCCTGGAGGTCAAATCAATAGCAAACTTGGTTGGAGATTCAAGGAGGAGTGGAAGCATAAGCCGCCCTAATAAGGATCTCCTCACCAAGTCCAACTTAGGACTATAAACCAAAGTGCTAGGTGGGAGACACCCCACCATGGTAATATCCTTCTATCCTTCTCTCTTTTAGCTTTTGTTTCATGAATAATTGGTTAGTTTGCTTGGCTGGTTGTTTTATTTTGATGTTTGTTGAGTAGTTTTAGTAAAATAAGGTGTTTTTGGGAGTTTTGTGATGTTTTAGAACTCGAAAACTTGCTTGGAATGTCAATTTTGGTGCCTTAGAGACAAAATTTTTGTTCCAGGAGCAGAGACCTGTGCGTCCGCACAGCCTTGTCCGTGCGCACAGATCCCCTGTTTTCCCATCCCTGTTCGTCCGCACAGTAATGTGCGCATGCACACCCCCAAAAGCCCCTCTGTTCGCAGCACACGCACGGCTTGTGCATGTGCACACCCCCATCTTTTCCCTTCTATGCGTCCGCACACCATGCGTGCGGCCGCACACGCCCTTCTCCTTTCAAAAAAAAAAGACCTCATGTGCGAGCGCATCCCTCTGTGCGCCCACACAGCTTGACCAAAGAATAGCAGCGCATGCACAAGCTGTGCGTATGCATCCAAACCTTTTCCCTCTTCTGTGCGTTCGCACACCATTTGTGCGCCCGCACAGGTTGTGTTTCACTTCCTGCTTGCAGCGCTCGTACGAACCTGTGCGCGCGCACACTCCTTCTTTCTCCCTGTGTGCGTCCGCACACGACCTTGTGCGTCCACACAGGTCACTTTTTGAACGTTAATTCGAAAAGATCAGGGGCTCGCGCTTCATTTCCTTACCTTACCCCAACCCCTTCTTCTTCTCCTCTGAACACACACTCACCCAACCCCTTTCTCCCTCCGCGACCAACCACCACCGGCAGCGACCACATTGCCGCTGCCAACTCTCTCTCTCTCTTCCTCTTTCCTTTTCCTTCTCTCTTCTTCATTACCCCACTTTCCCTCTCTCTCCCTTCCCTGCTTCTGCGCCTGCGCTAGCCCTAGGCCATGCCCTTTCCGTTCCGGCGAGCAGGAACCAGCAGCGGCAGACCCCTTTGCCGCTGCGACCCTCTCCACCTCACCCTCACCTGCCCTCATCCTCTTCTCTCTTAAGCCTTGCAGGTTCGAGCCCAGTTTCCCTTCCCCCTATTCCACTTCTTTTCTGTTGGATTATCTTTATTGCTTCTTTCTTTACTGCTTTTTGATTCTATTCTAGTTATTAGGTGGTATTAGGATAGATGACTTCTATTTTCTGGAATGAATATATGTGATGCTGGTTGAACAATTTTGGATTGTTTTCTGGAGTGGATGATGTTGTTGTTCTTACTTAAACGGTGACTGCTGCCATGCATATTGAACTATGCTTGCTGCTGCTGAGTTTTGCACATGCTATGCTTATTGAATTTCTTGAATGGGATTTTTGACTAACTTTCTATGATTGATCACCACAGCTTTTGGTTTTCTTGCCATTCTGCATTCTTACTTCATGCTTGTTGATGAGCGGATAATTTATACGCTTTTTGACATTGTTTTTAGTATGTTTTTAGTAGGATCTAGTCACTTTTAGGGATGTTTTCATTAGTTTTTATGTTAAATTCACATTTCTGGACTTTACAATGAGTTTGTGTATTTTTCTGTGATTTCAGGTATTTTCTGACTGCAATTGAGGGACTTGAGCAAAAATCAGATTCAGAGGTTAAGGAAGGACTGCTGATGCTGTTGGATTCTGACCTCCCTGCACTCAAAGTGTATTTTCTGCAGCTACAGAACTCGAAATGGCGCGCTTCCAATTGCGTTGGAAAGTAGACATCCAGGGCTTTCCAGCAATATATAATAGTCCATACTTTGGTCAAGAATAGATGACGTAAACTACCTATTCCAGCATGATCGAGAACCGATAGATGAATAGCCGTGCCGTGACAGGGTGCGTGAGCATATTATTCACTGAGAGGATAAGATGAAGCCATTGACAAGAGTGATGCCTCCAAACGATTAGCCGTGCCGTGACAGGGCATTGGATCATTTTCCCGAGAGATGACCGAAAGTAGCCATTGACAGTGGTGATGTATCACATAAAGCCAGCCATGGAAAGGAGTAAGACTGATTGGATGAAGATAGCAGGAAAGCAGAGGTTCAGAGGAACGAAAAGCATCTCCATTCGCTTATCTGAAATTTCTACCAATGATTTACATAAGTACCTCTATCCCTATTCTATTATTTATTATTCGAAAACACCATTATCAATTTATATCTGCCTAACTGAGATTTGCAAGGTGACCATAGCTTGCTTCATACCAACAATCTCCGTGGGATTCGACCCTTACTCACGTAAGGTATTACTTGGACGACCCAGTGCACTTGCTGGTTAGTTGTATAGAAGTTGTGACATATTATGAATGTGTAATCACGATTACGCGTACCAAGTTGCTCACGTGCCAGGAATAGTTTGAGCCTGGACATCACAATTTCGTGCACCAAGTTTTTGGCGCCGTTGCCGGGGATTGTTTGAGTTTGGACAACTGACGGTTCATCTTGTTGCTCAGATTAGGTAATTTTCTTTTTGTTTTCCTTTCAAAAATTTTTCAAAAACCTTTCAAAAATTTCTCACTTGTTTTCGAAAAAAAAAATGTTTTCAAAAATATCACTTTTCTTCAGAATTTTTAAGAATGAATTCTAGTGTTTCATGAAGCATGTTGAAGCCTATCTGGCTGTAAAGCCATACCCAAACTACTTTGGGATTGGCATTCGACTAATCACTCCAGTCCATGTAATTATATGCTAAAGCTTGGCTGGCTATTAAGCCATGCCTGACCCTTTGATTGGAGCTTTAAGACTAACATGGCAAGATTCCTGGAATTCATATTAAAAATTTTGAAATCCTTATTTTTATTTTTCACAATAATTTTCGAAAAAAAAGTAAATAAATAAAAATACAAAAAAATTAGAAAATCATAAAAATCAAAAATATTTTTGTGTTTCTTGTTTGAGTCTTGAGTCATGTCATAAGTTTGGTGTCAATTGCATGTGCATCTTGCATTTTTCGAAAATTCTCATGCATTCATAGTGTTCTTCATGATCTTCAAGTTGTTCTTGGTAATTCTTCTTGTTTGATCTTGATGATTTTTTGTTTTGTGTCTTTTCTTGTTTTTCATATGCATTCTTGAATTCTTAGTGTCTAAGCATTAAAGAATTCTAAGTTTGGTGTCTTGCATGTTTTCTTTGCATTAAAATTTTTCAAAATTTTGTTCTTGATGTTCATCTTGACATTCATAGTGTTCTTGGTGTTCATCTTGACATTCATAGCATTCTTGCATGCATCACATGTTTTGATCTAAAAATTTCATGCATTGCATCTTTTTAGTGTTTTTCTCTTGCATCATAAAAATTCAAAAATAAAAAAAAAAAATATCTTTCCCTTTTTCTCTCATCAAATTCGAAAATTTGAGTTGACTTTTTCAAAATTTTTTAAAATCAAGTTGTTTCTTATGAGTCAAATCAAATTTTTAATTTGAAAATCTTATCTTTTTCAAAATCTTTTTCAAAAATCAAATCTTTTTCAAATTTCTTAGTTATTTTCAAAAATTCTAAAAATAATTTTCAAAAATCTTTTTCTTATTTTATATCATAATTTTCGAAAATAACATAATCAATTAATGTTTTGATTCAAAAATTTGAAGCTTGTTACTTGCTTGTTAAGAAAGATTCAAACTTTAAGTTCTAGAATCATATCTTGTGATTTCTTATGAATCAAGTCATTAATTGAGATTTTAAAAATCAAATCTTTTTCAAAACTAATTTCTATCATATCTTTTCAAAAATATCTTCTCATCTTATCTTTTTCAAAAATATGATTTCAAAATATCTTCTCTAACTTCCTAACTTCTTATCTCTTAAAAATTTGTTTCAACTAACTAACTAACTTTTTGTTTGTTTCTTATCTTTTTCAAAACCACCTAACTAACTCTCTCTCTCTCATTTTCGAAAATATCTTCCCCCTTTTTCAAAATTTCTTTTTAATTTATTAATTATTTTAATTTTTAAATCTTAATTTTCGAAAATTACTAACATTTTTCAAAAACTATTTTCAGAAATCAATAACTCCTTTTCAAAAATAATTTTCGAAAATTCCCTCTTTCTCTCTCATCTTATTTTATTTATTTATTCATCTACTAACATCTCTTCCTCACATCATCACCAAATTCGAACCCCCTCTTCTATCTGTGTTCGAATCTCTTCTTCTTTTCTTCTACTAACAATAAGGAATCTCTTTACTGTGACATAGAGGATTCCTCTTCTTTTCTTTTTCTCTCCTCTTTCTTATGAGCAGGGACAGAGAAAAAGACATTCTTGTTGAAGCTGATCCAGAACCTGAAAGGACTCTGAAGAGAAAATTAAGAGAAGCTAAATTACAACAATCCAGAGACAACTTGATTGAAAATTTCAAACAAGTAAAGAAGATGGCAGCCGAACCCAACAACAATGCAAGTAGAATGCTTGGTGACTT
>NC_029787.2:52266211-52330190 GCF_000816755.2 Arachis ipaensis
AGAGGACGTGAATCCCAAGGAGGAAGACCTCCTGGGACGTCCAGTGATCAATAAGGAGCTTCCCTCTGAGGAACCAAAGAATTCTGAGGCTCATCTAGAGACCATAGAGATCCCATTGAACCTCCTTATGCCCTTCATGAGCTCTGATGAGTATTCCTCTTCTGAAGAGAATGAGGATGTTATTAAAGAAGCGCTTGTTGGGAGGCAACTCAATGTTTATCTAATTCTTATTTTTATTGTTTTTCATGTTTTCTTAGGTTCATGATCATATGGAGTCACAAAATAAATATAAAAAAATTGAAAACGGAATCAAAAACAGCAGAAGAAAAATCACACCCTGGAGGAGCATCTGCCTGGCGTTCAACGCCAGAACAGAGCATGGTTCTGGAGCTGAACACCCAAAATGGGCAGCATCCTGGCACTGAACGCCCAGAACAAGCATGGTTCTGGCGTTCAACGCCAGAAAAGGCAGCAAATGGGTGTTGAACGCCCAAAATGGGCACCAACCTGGCGCTGAACGCCCAGAGTTGTGTGCAAAGGCATTTTGCATGCCTAAATTGGTGCAGGGATGTAAATGCCTTGACACCTCAAGATCTGTGTACCCCACAGGATCACCTCAGGATCTGTGAACCCCACAGGATCCCCACCTACCTCCACTCACTCTCTTCTCTCTTCTCAATCATCCTCTATTCCCAATAAACACTCTCCCCTATTAACCCTTTACCACTCACATCCATACACCCACTTACCTTCAAAATTCAACATCTCTTTCCCACCCAATCCCACCCATATGGCCAAATATACACCTCCCTCCATCCCCTCCATAACTTCTTCTTCTTCTTCTATTCTTTCTTCTTTTGCTCGAGGGCGAGCAACATTCTAAGTTTGGTGTGGTAAAAGCATAGCTTTTTTTGTTTTTTTCCATAACCATTGATGGCACCTAAGGCCAGAGAAGCCTCTAGAAAGAGAAAAGGGAAGACAAAAGCTTCTATCAAGGGTCTATAGCTCAGTGGTAGAACATTTGACTGCAAATCAAGAGATCCCTGAGATACCTCAGGGGATACATTTTCTTCCACACAATTATTGGAAGTCTGTCTTCTGAATGAATGCGTGAACAGAATATGTTGGCTCTTGAAAGAATGATGACTAGGAGACATGTTATTTGATAATCTGAAAAATCATAAAAATGATTCTTGAAGCAAGAAAAAGCAGCAAAGAACAAGGCTTGCAGAAAAAAAGAAAAAAAAATAGGCGAAAAAAAATATAAAAAAAAAGTAGAAAGAAAAAGAAAAAGCAAGCAGAAAAAGCCAATAACCCTTAAAACCAAAAGGCAAGGGTAAATAAAAAGGATCCCAAGGCTTTGAGCATCAGTGGATAGGAGGGCCTAAAGGAATAAAATCCTGGTCTAAGCGGCTAAACCAAGCTGTCCCTAACCATGTGCTTGTGGCGTGTAGGTGTCAAGTGAAAACTTGAGACTAAGTGGTTAAAGTCAAAGTCCAAAGCAAAAAAAGGAGTGTGCTTAAGAACCCTGGACACCTCTAATTGGGGACTTTAGCAAAGCTGAGTCACAATCTGAAAAGGTTCACCTAATTATGTGTCTGTGGCATTTATGTATCCGGTGGTAATACTGGAAAACAAAGTGGTTAGGGCCACGGCCAAGACTCATAAAGAAGCTGTGTTCAAGAATCATCATTCTGAACTAGGAGAGTCAATAACACTATTCGAAATCTGAAGTTCCTATAGATGCCAATCATTCTGAACCCCAATGGATAAAGTGAGATGCCAAAACTATTCAAGAGGCCTGTTGGATTCTGACCTCCCTGCACTCAAAGTGAATTTTCTGGAGCTACAGAACTCGAAATGGCGCGCTTCTAATTGCGTTGAAAAGTAGACATCCAGGGCTTTCCAGAAATATATAATAGTCTATACTTTGGCCAAGAATAGACGACGTAAACTGGCGTTCAACGCCAGCTCTCTGCCCAAATCTGGCGTCCAGCGCCAGAAAAGGATCCAAAACCAGAGTTGAACGCCGAAACTGGCACAAATACTGGCGTTCAACTCCACAAATGACCTCTGCACGTGCAACACTCAGGCTCAGCCCAAACACACACCAAGTGGGCCCCGGAAGTGGATTTATGCATCAATTACTTACTCATGTAAACCCTAGTAGCTAGTTTATTATAAATAGGACATTTTACTATTGTATTTGGCATCTTGGGATTACCTTATGATCCTTTGATCACGTTTTGGGGGCTGGCCATCTCGGCCATGCCTGGACCTTTCACTTATGTATTTTTAACGGTAGAGTTTCTACACTCCATAGATTAAGGTGTGGAGCTCTGCTGTTCCTCAAAGATTAATGCAAGTACTACTGTTTTCTATTCAATTCATCTTATTTCGCTTCTAAGATATCCATTCGCACCCAAGAACGTGATGAAGGTGATGATTATGTGTGACGCTCATCACCATCTCCCCTATGAACACGTGCCTGACAAACACTTCCGTTCTACATGAAATAAGCTAGAATGAATATCTCTTAGATCTCTTAACCAGAATCTTCGTGGCGTAAGCTAGAATGATGGTGGCATTCAAGAGAATCCAGAAGGTATAAACCTTGTCTGTGGTATTCCGAGTAGGATTCAATGATTGAATGACTGTGACGAGCTCCTAACTCGCGATTGCAGGGCGTTAGTGACAGACGCAAAAGGATAGTAAATTGATTCGACCCTTACTCACGTAAGGTATTACTTGGACGACCCAGTGCACTTGCTGGTTAGTTGTATCGAAGTTGTGACATATTATGAATGTGTAATCACGATTACGCGTACCAAGTTGCTCACGTGCCAGGAATAGTTTGAGCCTGGACATCACAATTTCGTGCACCACTTGTGCAACATATTCTGTTAAAAGTAACTGCTGTCTGAGATGATTTGCTTACTGTATTCTGGGTCCCTGCTGAAAACATCAATATGAGCTTCACTTTGCCTTTGTAATTATTGTGTTTGATGTCAAAATTTTGTTGAGCATTTCATCCTTTGATAATTAACATGCCATTATGCACTTCTTTGCTGACTGTGTCCTGCAACCAATTTGGATTGGTCTTCGCATATTTGATCATTCTATTTGGTGTTTTTAAGTGCATAGCATGCTAGCCAATGCATTATCGCTGATTGCCACTGCTTTTCATGCATACACTAAACTAGCCTTAAACTTCCAATTCTGTAACCTGTTTGGTGACATTGGTAGTAGCACATACATTGCTTGGGCAATTTCTTATTCATGTATCCTTAACATTAGTAACCATACTGATGAGCGGATACTTTATACGCTTTTTGGGGTTAATTTCATATAGTTTTTAGTATGTTTTAGTTAGTTTTTAGCTTATTTTCATTAGTTTCTAGGCAAAATTTATATTTCTAGACTTACTATGAGTTTGTGTGTTTTTCTGTAATTTCAGGTATTTTCTGGCTGAAATTGAGGGAGCTGAGCAAAAATCTGATTCAAGCTGAAAAAGGACTGCTGATGCTGTTGGATCCTGACCTCTTTGCACTCGGAATGGAATTTTTGGAGCTACAGGAGTCCAATTGACGCGCTTCCAATTGCTTTGGAAAGTAGACATCCAGGGCTTTCCAGAAATTTATAATAGTCTATACTTTTCTCAAGGATAGATGACGTAAACTGGCGTTCAACGTCAGTTCCATGTTGCAGTCTGGCGTCCAACGCCAGAAACACGATACAAGTTGGAGTTCAACGCCAGAAACAGGTTACAGCCTGGCGTTGAACGCCCAAAACAGCCCAGGCACGTGAGAAGCTTTAGTCTCAGCCCCAGCACACACCAAGTGGGTCCCAGAAGTGGATTTCTGCACTATCTATCATAGTTTACTCATTTTCTGTAAACCTAGGTTACTAATTTAGTATTTAAACAACTTTTAGAGACTTATTTTATATCTCATGACATTTTAGATTTGAATTTTGTACTCTTTGACAGCATGAGTTTCTAAACTCCATTGTTGGGGGTGAGTAGCTCTGCTGTGTCTCGATGAATTAATGCAAGTGTTTCTGTTTTCTAAGATATCCATTCGCACTTCAACATGAATGTGATGAACGTGGCAATCATCATTATTCACCCACGAACGCGTGCCTGACAACCGCTCCCGTTCACCGTAGAATGAATGAATATCTCTTGGATCTCTTAATCAGAATCTTCGTGGTATAAGCTAGATTGATGGCAGCATTCAAGAGAATCCGGAAAGTCTAAACCTTGTCTGTGGTATTTCGAGTAGGATTCAGGGATTGAATGACTGTGACGAGCTTCAAACTCGCGAGTGCTGGGCGTAATGACAGATGCAAAAGGATAGTAAATCTTATTCTGGTACAATTGAGAACATGCAGATGATTAGCCGTGCGGTGACAGCGCACCTGGACCCTTTTCACTGGAAGGATGGATGGTAGCCATTGACAACGGTGATCCACCAACACACAGCTTGCCATAGGAGGACTTGCATGCGTGAATCAGAAAACAGAGGAAAGCAGAATTTCAGAAGACAAAGCATCTCCAAAACTCCAACATATTCTCCATCATTGCATAATAAGTATTTATATTTATGCCCTCTCATTTTTTACAATTGAACTTGAAAAACACTGTTGTTGGCATCCTGACTAAGAATAATAAGATAACCATAGCTTGCTTCAAACCAACAATCTCCGTGGGATTCGACCCTTACTCACGTAAGGTATTACTTGGACGACCCAGTGCACTTGCTGGTTAGTTGTGCGAAGTTGTAAGAGAGTAATGTGAACATTGACATTACAATTTCGTGCACCACATACACATAGCCACTTGTTCCTTTAAGTTTTTGAGCAATGCACCTTCTTTTTCAATCAAGCATTGCTTTGGACAAAAGGCTATGTATATGTGATCAATTCCTACCTTGTCAACATTGATAAGTGCAAGCTTTCACTCTGACTTTGATTTTTGCCAATTGTGCTAATTTTTCCAAACTCTTCCAATTTACAAGGCACAATGGCACTAATCAATCTCCTTGAACTCAATTCACATAATAATACACCTAAGTCCTACGTATGCTTTCATTGTTTGTTCATTCATTCATTTGTCACTTAGGTTGCTTGATTTTGGAAAAATGCATTCTCTTTGGAACATTCTATTGTTTACACATGTTTTTCCCTGATTGGCATTTGTTTATCTAACTGGCTCTTAATTGAATTGTTTAATTATATTCTTCTTCTTTCTGTGATTTTATCTGTTCCCTGAGTTGTATTCTATTTTTGTCTTTTTCAGTATGGGCCGCAAGGGAAAGGAAAAAGCCAACCCCTTGGCTCGCCCTCCTCCTGTGCCTCCGAGTGACCATCCAGACACTTTCATCAATTTCGAGGCCCAAGAACAATATAAGAAGCTAGAAAAGCGCGCCTTTCATTATGAGAGGAAGCTAAACCCGCCTGAGAAATACGCGGATACCATTCTAAATAGAATCAATTTTTATCATTGGGGATTCGTAAAATCCGACCCGGTGGAAGTAAAGGAACACCAGGTCAAGGAATTTTACGCCAATCTCCTCAAGAGGGATGCTGATAAACCCCCTTTGTAGGGTTTATCTTGTGTTGAATTTAGAATATTTTGATAACCTTTCCTCACATTTATTCAATGAAATAGCATGATTTTGTGATTGTCTCCTTATTTGTGCTTAGAGGTGAAAATATGCTTTTTGGACCTTTAATTTGATAGTTTTAATCTTCCTTTGATTCCACTAGATGCCTTGATGTGTTTGCTAGTGATTTCAGATTGAAAAGTTCTAGGAAATGATCAAGTGAGTGAATGGAAAGCATAAAAAGTGGAGAAATCATGAAAAGCCATTGATTTGGAAAAAGCTCATGGACGCGCACGCGCACTATGCGCCTACGCGTAGATTGCGAAATACTCCAGGGACGTGCACACGCACCGTGCGTGTACGCGCCGAAGGCCGCACGTGATTTTTAAGGAAAAAACGTGCCTGGCGATTTTGGAGGGTTTTCTGGCCCCAATTGGAGCTGAGTTTTTAGCGGAAAAAGGCTAAATAGACCAAGGAATGAAGGGGAAGGCATGTAGACATTCACACAACACACATTAGGCTAGTTTTAGTTAGGTTTAGAGAGAGAAGCTCTCACTTCTCTCTAGGATTAGGATTAGGATTAGGTTTAGTTCTTAGATCTAGGTTTTAATTCATGCTTTCATCTACTTCTACTCTTTAATTCTTTGTTGTTACATTCATCATTCTTCTATTGTTTGTTATAATTTCTTCTACTTTGTTTCTATACTTTGATTGTAGATCTACTTTTGTTCATTCTATTTTCTTTCAATTCAATTTGAGGTAATTCATGTAGATCTTGTTTCTTTTGATTGTTGTTGTTAATTCCTTGCAATAATTGTTGATAGATTTCATTCTTGTAGTAGATTTCATATGCTTTCCTTTTATGCCTTCCAAGTGTTTGATGAAATGCTTGGTTGGATTTTAGTATAGATTTTGTTCCTCTTGGCCTAGGTGGAGTAATTAGTGATGCTTGAGTTATCTAATTCTTTTGTTGATTGATAATTAGAAGTTGCTAATTGATTTGGATACCACTAACGCTAGTCATTCCCCTTGGGAGTTGGCTAGGACTTGTGGAATCAAGTTAATTCATCCACTTGAATTTCCTCCATGGTTAGAGGTTAACTAAGTGGTAGCAATGGACAATTGTAGTCACAATTGAGGAGGATAATAAGGATAGGACTTCCAATTCTCATAACCTTGCCAAGAGCTTTCATAGTTGTTAGTTTACTTTCATTGCCATTTATATTTCTTGTCTAAAATCTCAAAAATCCCAAACATACCTCATAACCAATAACAAGACACTTCGTTACAATTCCTAGGGAGAACGACCCGAGGTTCCAATACTTCAGTTTATAAATTTAGGGGTTTGTACTTGTGACAAACAAATTTTTGTATAAAAGGATTATTAGTTGGTTTAGAAACTATACTTTACAACGAGACTTCATTTGTGAATTCTAGACCGTAAAAAATCTAATTCATGAAAATGGCACAGTTGTTGGGGATTGCAATGGCGTTATGTTATTGGTTATTGTATATATGTGAATAGTGTGAATATGTTTATCTTTATCTTGTTTACTAGATTTTGTTAGTCTTATTTTGTTCTTCTACTATGAATTCTCACTTTGGCTATGAGTTTAGTTCTCATTATGTTGTAGGAAATGTGGACTTTAATGACAACATGTACCAAGGATGGAACGCGTTAAGATGGGAGGAGCCTCAGGGAATTGATCACTCCTATTGGTAACAACCTCCGGATACTTATAGGTATAATTCACATCCTAGTGCATGCCAATTCAATGGCTATGGTAACTCTTTTTGTGATAATCGAGCACCACCATCATATGCTTATGAACCTTATCCTCAACATGACTATCAACCATGCTCACAAGCCCCTTTTTACCTAGCACCTTCTTATGACCCACAACCATTGTATGACTAATCACCCATGCTATTCTCTTGTGACCATTACGAGCAAGAACCTTTAGAACCACCACAATTCCATTATGATTATTACCAAGAACCACCTCAATGCACGCCATCTCCATACCCTTACTATGAAGAACCACCTTCTCATTATGAACCCTCACTCCAAAATAATGAACCTTCCTATCCATCCTAAGTTCCAATAGATGATTCTCTCACCTTGCTACTTCAAGGCCAAGCAGACATGCAAAGGAACAACCTAGAGTTTGTGACTAACTTAACAAAGGTAGTGCACACTTTAGCCTACCAATGTTTGAATACTCAAGGTGCTTCCGTGGCCGCATGTAAAAATTAAAAGATGAGGAAAGCAAGAAAGAGAGATTGGAAAATCCGATAGAGAAGAAGGAAGAATCAAGCTTTGTATTGGAGCAATTGGAGAAGCATAGGGTCGTTGAAGAAAAGAAAGAAGTGGTTGAAGATTTAGGAGATGCGGAACCACCATAGAAGTCTCAACAACCTCCGGAGCATATCAAGATTGAAGAATATGAAAAGGTTGATCAAGAGATGGACTCAATCATCAATGATTTCTTATCAAAAATTGAGTCCTCTCTCATGGGACATGAAATTGAAGATATTAAAGACAACTCAACACCAAATGATGTTGGTGATCTCATTGGGGACTCTTCCATCAAGGGTGAAGTTGATACGGAAGTAGATTTCACACAACCTCCCAAGTTTGATTTGATTGATGATGAGGAGGAATTGGAAGAATAGTCAACAAGCACGAAGAAGATGAAAGAAGTTATCAAGAGGTGGAGATACCAATAGAAGAGCATAAGGAAGTCAACCTTGCATTTTTTAAGTGTGGGGATGTTTCCCTCCCTAAGCCACCGTCTAACACACCATTCAAGTGGGTAGAACTCTTACCCTTAAGCTTCACTTTCTCACTTGAATATGGCTTGAGAAACAGATGGACAACTTAGAGCTCTTTGTGGAACTAAGAGTAAAAAGGAGTTGTGTGGTGGTTGGAAGCTGGGAATTAGGCTCATTGAGGTCAAGTTCTCAAGGTATAGGGACTATGATTGGATGAATGCTACTTTACATGGATCTAGGAAAGAGACTTAGTGTGCTAGAGAGAATTCTACTTGTCATACTTGTCAACCACCCAAACGGAAACTTTATGAAGATCAACTCGAAGATGAGTGCGAAAATAAGATATGGGATCCCTGATCAAAGCATGAAGACCAACTATGGGAGCTCATATCTTGGGTGGAACTACACCCAAACTTGGATGTCGGATAAAGGAAAAGAAAAGGCCACTACCTCAAAAAAGAGGAAGAAATCTCAAGCCTTTGCCCTCTCTCCTTATGCCAACTATGCCAAGAACCCACTTAGTGAAGTGGATAAGCAAAATCAGTTGCTACCACCCACTAACACATACCTATTTCCAAATCTTTACTGTGAGCTCCATTTTCCCACCTATCGAAAGACGAACCTGAATATTGAGAAGAAATTGGCCTTACCTGACGACTTGAGGGAACCCATTGAGGCCCGTATTCAGGGACTGGGCGTAGGTTTCATTGAGAGAGATTTGGGAAGGATAAACATCTCATGGGTCAAGGAGTTCTACTGCAACCTCTTCCACACGACTCTTGAGTCAGTCCACCTACGGGGTAGGCAGGTTCTAGTGACTGAGGCTGCGATTGAGAGTGTTTTGCATTGTCTACCCCAGACTGGTGACACATGTGCATACCAGCAGGCTAAGATAGCGATAAATGCTATGACTTTTGATTATGAGGCGCTGAAGCGCGTTATAGCCACCCTGGACGCCCCTTGGGTAATGGAGTCTACCAACACAAGGCCCAAGTTGATGTTATTAGCTTATCTGTCTAGAGAGGCTAGGACCTGGCAGCAGATATTCGCCCACTATGTCCGGCCTACTACCCACTTTTCTGAGATTACGATGGATATGCTCCTCTTGATAGGCTATGTCATGGAGGGGAAGGAGGTCTACTTCCCTCGGTTGATCAGGAGAGGCATGTGGCGAGCACACATCCGTGGCCTTCTACCATTTCCTACCATGGTCACTAAGATGATTGAGTTAGCTGGCGCCCCATGGAGGGATGATGACGCGATTCCACCACCTCCAGACGAGGACGACAAGGAGGTTACTATTTCGTGGGGTACGTGGGTGCACAAGAAGCCCCCTTCTAGGCGCCGCTCTCGAGCTAGAGCAGCAGTCGAGGCGGCTAGACCTTCATCTTCCACAGCAGCAGTAGGACCATCTTCTTCTTCAGCACCAGCAGTAGCACCTTTACCACCACCACTAGCACCCGAGCCGACATACATGCTAATACAGTGCCTGTTTCATTTCATGGAGCGCAGTGAGCGTCGTATCATGCGACGTCTCGACCGCATAGACCAGGTGTTTGTATCACAGGGCATTGAGCTACACCCTCTCCCTGACTCTCTCGCTTCAGACGAGGCAGATCATGAGAAGGAGCATGAGGCAGGGCACGCAGAGGAGCATGTTGAGGAGCCGACTCAGCAGGATGCACCTTCGCAGACACAGGCTACCCAGGATATTTCGCAGCATGCCACGGAGCCAGTGCCCCAGTCTGTGATCCAGCAGGAGACAGATGCGACTATTGACCCTCACCATGAGCCCGATCAGTAGCATCGAGGATGATGCTTCATCTAAAGTGTGGGGAGGTCGCCATTGGCAGATTTGGTGAACATTTTCGGACATTATCACTTAGTTCATCTTATTTTGCTTTAGTTCATCTTATTTTGCTTTATTTTGCACTATTTTTGGATTATTGTATTATTTGCTAGTATGGATACTTTTATTTTGGTTGTTGCACACTTTTATTGTATATATTGCATTTTAGCATTGTGGTTGTGATTTGAAAAATGTTTTGAATTGTTGAAAACTTAGTTAAATCCTTTGTGCATAAAAGAAAGTGTTTTGATTAGAAAAGAGCGTAAACTAAGGAATTTTAGAATTTCTCAATCACAACATCGCATTGAGAATAAGCTTAGTAAAAATGATAGAATTTCCAAAAGAATTTATCTATAGGGCACCAACCCAATTGATTGGAAAATTTTTGTGAGACTTGCTTGAATTCATACTTTTGTGGATCATGTTTTTGAGCTAAGAATACAAGCTTGTGAGTTTTGAGTCTATTGGTGTGGTTACATCTTATAACCACTTATTTCCCTTCTTGTGTGAAATTGTTCTCTTCCTATGATTGTGATCCTTGGTTTGTTTAATTCTATATGTCATATTGTTCCTTGTATACATGCATTTATATGATTGAGGCCATTATTTTATTAGCTCACTTACCCAAATAGCCTACCTTTTACTCTCCATTGTTAACCAATTTTGAGCCTACGCTTAACCCAATTATTCTTTATTCTAACACATTACAAGCCTAAAGCGGAAAAAAATAAAGTCCCTTATTTGGATTTTTGATTGGCTTAGGCTAGTGAGAGTATTTTATATTCAAGTTTGGGGAGATTGGGAACATTGGTTGGGATAAAAGGGTGTTTTATATTTATATTTGGGAATTAGGTGCATACACATGTATTGATTAAATATATAAACCTTATGCATCGATGCTTTTATATGTAGCCTGAAGGAAAGAAAGAAAAAAAAAACAAAAAGAAAAGAAAAGAAAAGAAAAAAAGGACAAAAAGAAAAAAATAAAATAAAAACAGAAAAAATATAATAATAGAAAAAAAAGAAAAAAAGAAAGAAATTAAAAGGGGACAAAATGCCCCAAAGTGGAGCTCAATAAAGATCAATACATATGTGTTATAATAAAAAAGGAAATGGATGAGTATGTAAAAAGTGAGGAGGATGTGTAGTTAGGTTAGTACTTAATTGTATAGGTCATTATATATAGGTTAGGTGGGAAAATTTAGGCTAATCAAAGATTCAAATTCTAGTCCACTTATCCATATATGATCCAACCTTGACCCTAGCTCCATTACAACCTTATGGAAAAGACCTCATGATATTTGTATGCATGCATTGAATGATTGTTGATTGTTAGATGAAGAACAAATCTTGAAAAGCAAGATTAGGGGGGAATTGAGTGAATCAACACCTAAACACTTGAGTGAAATAGAGCGGATACACATCCGGTGAGGGTTCGATTGCTCAATTACATGTATTCACCACTATCATCTATATTCATGCAAGTTTGTAAATCCTTTTGATAATTCAATACAATTGTGGGTTGGATTTGATTCCCATTGTTTGAGCCTTTGTGCTTACATGTATTCTCTTGGAATTTGATTTGTTTTGACCAAGCATTAGCATTCATATAGTTAGTTGCATTCATTTAGAGAGTTTGCATTTAGATAATTTAGTTACATTGAATAAATGTCATACCCTTTGCTTCATTCTTGGTTTAAGCATGAGGACATGCTTGGTTCAAGTGTGGAAAGGTTGATAAACCCCCTTTGTAGGGTTTATCTTGTATTAATTTAGAGCATTTTGATAACCTTTTCTCATATTTATTCAATGAAATAGCATGATTTTATGATTGTCTCCTTATTTGTGCTTAGAGGTAAAAATATGCTTTTTGGACCTTTAATTTGATAGTTTTAATCTTTCTTTGATTCCACTAGATGCCTTGATGTGTTTGCTAGTGATTTCAGATTGAAAAGGGCTAGGAAAGGATCAAGGGAGTGAAAGGAAAGCATACAAAGTGGAGAAATCATGAAAAGCCATTGATTTGGAAAAAGCTCATGGACGCGCGCGCACTATGCGCCTACGCGCGGATTGCGAAATACTCCAGGGATGCGCACGCGCACCGTGCACGTACGCGCCGAAGGCCGCACATGATTTTTAAGGAGAAAATGTGCCTGGCAATTTTGGAGGGTTTTCTGGCCCCAATTGGAGCTGAGTTTTTGGCGGGAAAAGGCTAAATAGACCAAGGAATGAAGGGAAAAGCATGTAGACTTTCACACAACACACATTAAGCTAGTTTTAGTTAGTTTTAGGGAGAGAAGCTCTCACTCCTCTCTAGGATTAGGATTTGGATTAGGTTTAGTTCTTAGATCTAGGTTTTAATTCATGCTTTCATCTACTTCTACTCTTTAATTCTTTGTTGTTACATTCATCATTCTTCTATTGTTTATTATAATTTCTTCTACTTTGTTTCTATACTTTGATTGTAGATCTACTTTTGTTCATTCTATTTTCTTTCAATTAAATTTGAGGTAATTCATGTAGATCTTGTTTCTTTTGATTGTTGTTGTTAATTCCTTGCAATAATTGTTGTTAGATTTCATTCTTGTAGTAGATTTTATATGCTTTCCTTTTATGGCTTCCAAGTATTTGATGAAATGCTTGGTTGGATTTTGGTATAGATTCTGTTCCTCTTGGCCTAGGTGGAGTAATTAGTGACGCTTGAGTTATCTAATTCTTTTGTTGATTGATAATTAGAAGTTGCTAATTGATTTGGATACCACTAACGCTAGTCTTTCCCCTTGGGAGTTGGCTAGGACTTGTGGAATCAAGTTAATTCATCCACTTGACTTTACTCCATGGTTAGAGGTTAACTAAGTGGTAGCAATGGACAATTGTGGTCACAATTGAGGAAGATAATGAGGATAGGACTTCCAATTCTCATAACCTTGCCAAGAGCTTTCATAGTTGTTAGTTTACTTTCATTGCCATTTATATTTCTTGTCTAAAATCTCAAAAACCCTAAACATACCTCGTAACCAATAACAAGACACTTCGTTGCAATTCCTAGGGAGAATGATCCGAGGTTCCAATACTTCGGTTTATAAATTTAGGGGTTTGTACTTGTGACAAACAAATTTTTGTATGAAAGGATTATTGGTTGGTTTATAAACTATACTTTACATCGGGACTTCATTTGTGAATTCTAGACCGTCAAAAATCCAATTCATCAGATGCCCAAACCATTTTTCTGAGAGGTGTCACTCTGGACACCTCTAGTACTGCTTTAGAGACCCTCTTGGACATTCCGCATATTCCTCCGGCTAGGGACGCTTACACTCAAATAATGACGGACGTCACCATGGGCAAAATTTCTTTGGATGCGGTCCTGAAAAAGATTGGCCAGCCTGAGGCTAAGTGAGAATATAGCAAAGGAAAGCTGCCTATCCCCGCGAGCATTGCGTGCACGGACCTCAACCCAGAGGCAAGGATCTGGCAGTAGATCATTGCTGATTATATCCTTCCGAGCATGCATGCCACGCATATCAAGATTCGTGTGGCAGTGATACTATGGGCCATTCTGGAGGGGAAGAGGATCTCTGTTCTTCCCCTAATTAGAGAGTCGATGATGAAGGTGAACCTACAGCAAAAATTTAACATTCCTTTCCCATCCCTCATCACCAGATTAGCAGTCTTGTCTGGTGTAGAGAGATGCCCAACAGACCGGACGTCCGTCTACATCAGTAAGCAGCCATATCTGCCATGCGGAGATTATGACGGGCCGCTTCAGAAGAAGAGGAAGACTATTGAGCCTCCATCAGCAGCAGCAGAGCCATCAGCACCTCTTTCAGCACCTGCACCCAAACCCCGACCTCAGACACCATATGAGTTGTGTCGGGAGATCCTTCAGGCCGTCCACCGCTATAAGCGCCGCAACGCTCGCCGCTTCCAGTGGATCGTGGCAAAGTTTGAGGGTAGAGACCCTGGGCCACCTCCTCCAGATACACCAGAGCCAGAGGCCGAGGAGCTTGCATCTGAGGAGCCAGTAGCTGAAGCTGGCCAGGTAGTCCAGCCACCTGAGGAGCCCACGACTGAAGAGGTAGTAGTTGAGAGAGCTGAGGAGCATAGAGCCGCAGAGCCGCGAGTTGAGGAGCCGGTAGCTGTAGTCGAGCCGAGAGCACAGACCACCACACAACCATCCAGCGCCATTATTGTCTACCAACGTCAGCACCACCCACTACCGCCAGGCGGTGGAGCTTCATAGAGTTATTTCCCCTGGTCCATTTCTGGCACGGAGGACCATGCACCATCTAAGTGTAGGGGAGGTTCTAGTATTTTGTGGGTGTAAATATTCTCTTCCGAACACTTGTCATTTTAGTTTATTTTCAGTCTTTATTTTGCTTTTTGTGGATATTTATAGTACTTTGACTTATGCACTGCTGTTTAGTACTTTGGTATATATATTAGTTGCTTCTACTCATCTTTACTTATGCACTTTCATTTTAGTATATATATACATATTGCATTTTATATTGCTTGGTATATAGTATAAATATAGATTGTGATTGGATGATGTGAATAGCTTATGCCTAGTTTATCTTGATCCTAATTGTAATTATGGATTGTGATTGGATGATGTGAATAGCTTATGCCTGGTTATCTTGATCCTAATTGTTCATGTTACTTTTTGCTTGTTGAAAATTAGGAAAAGAACTAGGAAATTTTGAGAAATTTTGCATCCATCACATCATACATACATATAGGAAATAACCTTGGTGAAAAACAACAAAATTTTCCAAGAATTTTGTCAAGGGCATGCTATTGAATTGATTGAGAAAACTATTTTCAAACTTGCTTGAATGATTTTATTTTGGAACATAGAAGAGTAAAAAATAATTACCTTGTGAGTTTTTGAGCTATATTGAGTGGTTACACATTTTAACCACTAACTTTGTTCATTGTGTGATATATCTCTTCTATGATTGTAATCTTGGTGTTGCTTGATTCTTTATTTCCATTGATTGATGTCCTGAATTGCATTGAGAATGAGTGAGGCCATCTTTATTTAAAAGCTCACTTTACCCATATAGCCGTACCCTTGCATCTACCATTGTTCACCCAGTTTGAGCTTTATTTACCCCATTATTCTTGACTTAGCATATCACAACCTTAAGCGGAAAACTATGATTTGCCTTGGATTGAATTCTTGATTAGCTTAGGTTGAAGGAGTGTGTTACATTTAAGTGTGGGAGAATCTTTTGAGAAACTTTGGTAGTAAAAGAAATTGTTCAACTTGGGTATTTTATTTAAAACCTTGGGAAATGGGTACACTCATGTATGAGCTACTAGAACTGTATGCATTTCACTTGAAAAAAAAAATCATCATCATAAAAAGGGGATGAAAGTTACCCCTAAGTGAAAGAAAATCAATAAGAAATGCATATGTGATATGAATGATAAGCCATACATGAGTGTTTATGAGAAAGAAATGATGGAAGGTTAGGATTGCATTTGATTTTGATTTGATTGATATAGGTTGAGTTAGATACCTAAACTAATCAAGGACTCAACCATTTTAGCCCACTTAGCCATATCTATCCGACCTTAACCCTAACCCCATTAAAATCATATGAAGTCCTCATGATAATTGCATTCATGCATCACTTGTGTTATTATTAGATGAAAAGCAATCCCTTGAAAGCATGATTAGAGGAGACTTGAGTGATTGAAACCCTAAACACCGAGTGACTAGAGTGTATACACACCTAGTGAGGGTTCAATTACTCAACTCTATGTTTCCATACTTCTTGTCATGTATTCTTGCAAGTTGCTTCACTTTGATGAGTTGAATCAATTCTTTAGATCTTTGATCGCATTGGATCATTTCCTTGCTTGGCCCTACTTATCTATACTTGCTTGGGAATTTGATTATTTATTTTCACCAATTTCATATAGATACTATAGATAGATAATTAGATAGATGCATAGCATCTACATACTTGCATGCATATAGGTAGTTGCATTTAATAAGTTGATTACCCCTTTTGATCATTCTCCTTATTGGTTTAGCATGAGGACATGCTATTATTTAAGTGTGGGGGAGTTGATGAGTCCATATTTAATGGTATATATCGACTCACTTTGAATGGATTTTAGCATATGAACTCACACTTAAGCACCAAAATAGCATACTTTTGTGTTTGATCCCTAATTTGATCTTAAATGTGAAAACATGTAATTTTGTGCTTTAATAGAGCAATTTAATCCCACCTTTGTGCCATTCGATGCCGTGATATGGTTTGTGAGCGATTTTAGGCCCTGAAGGCAAGAATGGAAGGATAAAAGTGGAAAAAGCATGTACAAGGGAGAAAACATGAAGAAAATAAGGAAAAGTACACGCAGCGAAGTGTGCGTGTGCACAGCCTTGCATGTGCGCGCACAGACAAGAATTTCCATGTGTGCGTACGCACGCACCTGTGTGTACGCACAGGTCGATTTTCAGCCACGTGTGCAGACGCACGCGTCTGTGCGTCAGCACAGGTCCCTGCACGTGAATTCATTAATGAAGCACGTGCTGCGCGAATTCGAAGGCCCTTGGCTCATTTTTGGAAGGATGAAATGCTATTTTGGAGTGCTATATAAAAGAGATTTCAATACTTATCAAAGGGGGGAAGCATTGGAGCAATTTTTACGTAGTTTTCATAGTAATTAGGAGTAGGAGTAATGTAGAGTAGATTACTCTCCTAGGGTTTATCAATTTCCATTGTAGCATTTTATAGCAAGCTTTGATCCTTGATTTTACTTCTTCAATTGTAAGTACTCTCAATTTTCTCTTTAATTAAAGCACTTTTACTTTCATTTCCTTTTGGTTCAAGTTACTTTGTTCACATTGCAATTTTGTGTTTCTTGAAGTTTTGATTGATGAATTTTACATTTCATGCTTCCCTTATGGTTGATTGCTTATTTATATTTGGTTTTGTTGATAGTTGGTTATATTTTTACAATTTACTTTGCAAATTTCCATGTTTCACTTTTATGCACACAAGGTATTTGTGAAAATGCCAACTCTAGATTTTGAGTAGATTTTCCAACCTTGGCTTGTGGTCTCAGTTCCTAGGATACTAGAGTCATAATGTCTGACATTTAGTGGTAATTCTTGGGTAGTTAGTTGGCTCTTGTTTCCATTGACGCTAGCCTTTTATCAACTAGTTTGGTAAGTTAGTTAGGACTTATGGATTAAGGTCAATTATGCTTGCTTGACTTACTCCTCGATGGTTGGGGTTGACTAGGCGAGATTGACTCATGATAATTACCATAGTTGTGGTTATGGCAATGATAGGATTCCTTGGATCCTCACTCACAAGTCGAGGCTCTTTATTTGCATTTTCACTAGTTTTGATTCTATTTACCCTTGTTTGCATCAATTCTCAATTTTGATCATTGTTTAGTTCTTTTGTCGCTTAGTTCTTTTAATCTTTTGTTCTTTGATTGCAAAACCCCCTTTTGCCCTCTTCACAACCGAAAGAAGTAACATTTCATTTGCATCCTAGGGAGAACGACCCGAGGTTTCATTACTCTCGATTTATATTTTGTTTTGAATTGAATTATTTGATTGGGGAATTCATTGTTGATCTAGACTATACTTTCGACGATGGAATTCTATTTTATGAAAATCTAGACTAGCAATAGTTCTCTTCATGAATGAGTCCATATTTAATGATAATTTTTAGCTTGAATTGGACGGATTTCATCATATAAACTCACACTTATTCACTTAAATATCATACTTTCATGATTTCTCTCTAATTTGAACATAAATGTGAAAACATGTGTTTTTGTGCTTTAATTGATCATTTTAATTCCATTTTTATTCCATTCAATGCCGTGATATATTTTGTTAAGTGATTTCAGGTCCAATAGGCAAGAATGGCTAGGCAAAAGTGGAAGGAAGCTTGTAAAATGAGAGATTTCATGAAGAAAACAAAGGAGAAGAACTCATTCAAGTGTGCGTACGCACAACTTTCTGTGCGTACGCACAAGTGCAGAAATCAGCAAGTACGTACAAGCTTATCTGCGTACGCACAAGTGCAGAAATAAGCAAGTGTGGTATGCACAAGATTCTGTGCGTACACACAAATGGAAAAATCAGCAAGTGTGCGTACGCACAAGTCCTAGCGCGTGACTTCATTAAAATGTCAGGTGGCTCACGAATTTGGGGCTTTCTTGGCCCAAATTTGGACTTTCTGAAGCTCATTAAGAGTGCTATATGAAGGGGTGAACATCACATATCAAAAGAGAGCTCACTTTTAGGATAGATAACATAATTAAGAGTAGGGGTAGTGAAGTTTAGGTAATTCTCTCTTAGGGTTTTACTTAATTTCATTGTAGAATTTTATAGTTTGAGTTTTGATCTTGGATTTTGCTCATCTCATTGTAAGTACTCTTTAATTTCCTTTTTAATTTCACTACTCTTGCTTCTTTGTCTTATGGTTCAAGTTATTTTGTTAATATATGCAATTTTGGTTTTTTGAAGTTTTGATTGATGAATTTAATGTTTTATAATTTATACTTGCTTGATTGAGTTTCTATTGTTGATTTTGTGAATAGTTTGGTTATAGTTTTCATTTTCCTTTGTGATTTCTTATGTTTTGCTTTTATGCCCACCAAGTGTTTGTGAAAATGCCACTTGGTAATTTTTAGTAGATTTTCACACCTTGGCTTGGGAAATGAGTTCCTAGGATACTAGAGTCATAATGTCCGACATTTAGTGGTAACTCTTGGATAGTTAGTTGACTCTTGTTTCCATTGACGCTAGCTTTTTACTAAGTAATTAGTAAGTTAGGACTTATGGATTAAGGTCAATTATGCTTGCTTGACTTACTCCTTGATGTTAGGGATTGAGAAGCGAGATTGACTCGTCATAGTTGCCATAGTTGTGGTTAAGACGATGATAGGATTTCTTAACTCTCATTTCCAAGTCAAGGTTCTTTTATGCTCTTATAGCATTTTCACTAAGTTTGATCTTGTGTCCCTTTTTACTGCATTAATTTCCTTTTTGATCATTTGTTGGTTCTTTTTTATGCTCTTATAGCATTTTCACTAAGTTTTGATCTTGTGTCCCTTTTTACTGCATTAATTTCCTTTTTGATCATTTGTTGGTTCTTTTATTTCTTGGTTCTTTTAATCTTTCGTTCCTTGATTGACGAAACCCCCTTTCTTCGCAACCAAGAGTGTGACACCAAAGTTGCATAGTCCGAGGGAGACGACCCAGGACTTCAAAACTCCTGGTTATTATTAATTTTGGATTGTGACAAATTCTATATTTAAACTTTGATGTTGGGGATTCGACTGCAAGTTTGGACTATGCTATCAACAGGATTGTTTTGTTAAATTTTGAACCGGTGTAAATCCCTATCCATCAGCCAAACTTCGGCAAGCCATAATTCGGCTTCCAGACCCCCAATCATTTTCAAACTTGTTTCATATCAAAATTTGGGTTCGTAAAGTTTACACCGTTTGAAGAACGGATAAAAAAAGTTTTAAAACAGGAAAGTTATGCGCATCGGAAGTTCGGTGTGTAAAATTGAAATTCTCCAGACTTAACCATTTTTTGACTAATCTGCAATGTATGCGTACGCAAACTCCTCCATACATAGATGGGCATTTTTGTTTGGCATGCTGGTGCATGAAATTGAACTCCACAAATTCCGCACAAATGAACTGGCAAGTGTACCGGGTCGTCCAAGTAATACCTCAGGTGAGTGAGGGTTGAATCCCACGAGGATTGTCGGATTGAGAAAGCAATGGCTATCTTGCAAATCTTAGTCAGGCAGATAGAAAAGATAGTGGTTGTAAAAAACGCATAAAAATAGAAAAAGGAAAGAATTACTGAATTGGTGTGAAAACGGTGATAAGAAATCGGTTGAAGCTTCGGAGATGCTTCTTCTTTCTGAATCAATTTTTCTTACTGTCTACTCCAACAATGGATAAATCATTCCATGGCAAACTGTAAGTGATTAACATCGGGGCTAGTGGTCGTTAATCTCCTCTACTTCAGATCACACGCCGGTGCCAATGGTCATCCAATTTGAACGAGGGTGAAGCTCTAGTAATTCAATCCCTGGTGACTCAAAACGCCACAGACAAGGTCAGATCTTTCGGATCAGAGAATGAAGCTTTATGATTCTAGTCTATACCAGAAAGGCCTTAATCGCCCCGTACCTCGGCTAAACAGATGATCTTATGTCCCCAACGAAGTCGTGGATTAGCCGTCTAAGAAATGTATAATCAAGCTTGTGATTCAATGCTATCCCTCTAGGAACTCACAAAAACCCATGTAGAAAATGGGTCATACTCTCGTTCCACCCAGTTTCATCATTAGTTTGAAGAACGAAGATACATCTTAGAATAGAATCAAACATAGATTGAAATAGAAACAGTAATACTATTAATCCATGAGAATCAGCAGAGCTCCTAACCTCAACCTAGGAGGTTTAGTTGCTCATAGCTTACAGAAAATAAAATATGAAACGTGTAGAGAGGTAAGAGTCCCTAACAAGGGTGAACTCTTGTCTATATATACTAATCTAATAACTAAAGATTGCAGTAATAAGACAGACTAGACTCCTAGTGCGAAAATGCACTTCTTGGGCCCACTTAGTGAGTGTTTGGGCTGAGCTTGGGGTGAATACATGTGTTGGCACTCCTCTTGGGGCATTGGACGCCAGCCTTGCTCCCTTTTGGGCATCCAAATGCCAAGCTTTCTCCCTTTGGGGCATTGAACGCCAGAAAGGTGGTGGTTTGGGCGTTCAACGCCCGTTTCGGGCCTTAATTTCCGAAGACAAGTATGGACTTTATATATTACTGAAAAGCCCTAAAAGTTAAATTTCCAATGCCATTGAGAGTGCGCTATTTGGACCTCTATAGCTCTAGAAATGCTTATTTGAATGCACGGAGCTCAGAATCTGACAACATTTGCAATCCTTTCTCAGCCTCTGAATTAGACTTTTCCAAAACTTTCCAGAATCATCCAAAAATCACCTAAAATCATGGGAAAACCATAAAAACTCAAAGTAGCATCCAAAAATTGATTTTTGCACTAAAACCTACTAAAACTTAATAAAAATCAATGAAACATAACCAAAAACACTAGGAAAACAATACTAAAAAGGGTGTAAAATATCTGCTCATCAGAACACCAAACTTAAACTGTTGCTTGTCGCCAAGCAACCAAAAATAAGATAGGATTAAGAAGAGACAAATAGAATAAGTCTCAGAGCTCTCAATGAAGCTTAGCTCTAATTATTGGAATGGGGCACTTAGCTTCTTGATTTCTGAATAGGTTTGTGAAATATCTTTTAGGTTTAGTCTTAGAGTTTTTATTATAAATAAGGGACTTCCTTCCTCCTGAGGACTATGCCTCCCAGAAGGGGAGAAGCACAGAAATTACTTCCATTTTCTCTGTAAAGTATGAGCGGCTAAATCTCCTAGGTTAAGGATAGGAGCTCTGCTCATTCCTATGGATTAATATTATTATTTTTCTACTTTAATACATGTTTGATTCCATTCTATGATATATTTTCGTTCTTTATCCTTATGAATCTGGGGTGGAACTGCCGTATGACCCCTCATTCTACATGAGTTCTTCCGAGTCCTTGGCGGGATATTGAGCTAGAACTTGAGAATGCATCCTAGATTCTAATAGAGTATCTGGGATAATTGGGATATGTGACATAAAATCTCGTTAGCCATGAGTAATTGAGGTTTCTGTGGTGCTAAGGCTAGAATCATAGAGCTTCATTCTTCAATCCGGAAGATCCGACCTTGTCAGTGGCATTTTGAGTAGGATCATCAGAGCTTGAATTACGTGAGTTTCACCCTTATTCAGATCAATCGACCATTGGCGTAGCATTTGATGTGGATTAGAGGAGATTAATAACCACTGGCCAAGGACTCGCAAGAACTCATATAGAACAAGGGGTCATACGCCAATTCCACCCCAGATTCATAAAGATTGAAGAATGAAAATACATCTTAGAATGGAATCAAATATAGATTGAAATAGAAACAACAATATTATTAATCCATGAGAATCAGCAGAGCTTCTAATCTTAACCTAGGAGGTTTAGTTGCTCATAATATTCAAAGACTCATTAAGAAGGTGTAATGTAATATATCTATGCTTCTCCCCTCCTGGGAGGACTGATCCTCGGGAGGAAGGAAGTTTCTTATTTATAATCAAAATACTAGACCTAAAAGATATTACTATTAATTCAAAATTACAAAAATGTGATAAACTAAGCTAAAGGGTGCAAAAATCCACTTCTGGGCCCACTTGGTGAGTGTTTGGGCTGAGCTTGAGGTGAATCCACGTGCTTAGACTCCTCTTGGGGAATTGGATGCCAGGCTTGCTCCTTTTTGGTTGTCCAAATGCCATCTTGGTCCTTCTGGGGCGTCCAAATGAGAGGCAGGGGGTCAATAGGGCGTTCAACGCCCGTTCTGGGCCATTCTTTCCAAAGATAAGTATGGATTATTATACATTGCTGGAAAGCTCTGGAAGTTAGCATTCCAATGCCGTTGAAAGCGTGTCAATTGGACTTTGTAGCTCCAGAAATACGCATTTGAATGCACGGAAGTCAGAATTTGATAGCATCTGCAGCCCTTTCTCTGTCTCTGATTCAGGCTTTTTCAAAACTTGCCAGAATCACCCAAAAATCCCCTAAAAACATAGGAAAAACACAAAAACTCAAGGTAACATCCAAAAAGTGATTTTTGCACTAAAACCTACTAAAACTTGATAAAACTTAACAAAACATAACCAAAAACAATATGAAAATAATGCCAAAAAGCCTATAAAATATTCTCTCATCAGAACACCAAACTTAAACTGTTGCTTGTCCTCAAGAAACCAAAAACCAAGAAGGATTAAGAAGAAGAGAAGGAGACAATAAATCTCAGAGTTTCAATGAAGCTCTGTTCCAATTGATGAGCGGGACTAGTAGCCATTTACTTCTGAATAGTTTTAGCATCTCACTTTCCTTTGAAGCTCAAAAGTATTGACATCTTTAGGAACTCAGAATCTGGATGATATTATTGATTTTCTTAGTTTAGCTTTTCTTGATTCTTGAACACAGCTTCTTTTTGAGTCTGGTCGTGACCCTAGGCATTTTGTTTTCCAGTATTACCACCAGATATATAAACGCCACGGGTACTTAACTGGGTGGACCCAATTGGATTGTGATTCAGTTTTGCTAGAATCCCCAGACAGTGGTACCCAGAGTTCTTAGGCACACTCTTTTGCTTTTGGGATCACGACTTTAACTGCTTAATTTCAAGCTTTTCACTTGATCCCTTCACACCACAAGCATTTAGTTAGGGGAAGCAGTTCATTTGAACTTTTTAGGCCAAGATTTTATTTCTTTAGACCCTCCTAACCATTGATGCTCAAAGCCTTGGATCCTTGATCTTGCCTTTTGGTTTTAAAGGCTTTTGGCTTTTTCTTCTACTTGATTTTTTTTTTTTGCTTTTTTTTTCTTTTTATTTTTTCCTTTTTGCTGCTTTTCCTTGCTTCAAAAATCAATTTTTTTGGATTTTTCAGATCACCAATAATACTTCTTCTTTTTCATCATTCTTCAAGTGTCAACATTCTTAACATCACTATCAAGTATGCACAGTTAATTCATGCATTTAGAAAGTAAAAGCAAGGCCAACACATCAATCAATTGGACTATTCTTATTATATAACTCGAGTTTATGTATCTCACTTTTCTTTTTCAAATAAATTTTTCTTTTAAGCATGGTGAGAGATACATGGGGTATTTCATAGCTTAAGACAAGATAAAAAGATGATCGTGCACTTAGAAACAGAAGACAGATAATAGAATAAAATACAATGGGAAACAGACATTAACATAAGCAAGGGAGTAATGGAACGTGACCACGTTAGTGTTGGTGGCTACTGCTTATTTTCATAAAGATGATTCCCCTTCCTTTGGTGCTATTGATGATAACATAAACCCAGAGCTTGCGCTGCAACACCAAATTTAAAAATTTTGCTTATCCCCAAGCAAAGAGAGCTTGGTCCCATGTTGGCATTAAATGCCAGGACTGCCTCCCTTATGGGCATTGAACGCCCAGCCTCATCCTTGTCTGGCGTTCAACGCCAGTAAGGGGCTCTCCCCAGAGTGTTCTGTTTCCATCTCCAAATGTCTATGTCTCTGTTCTAAATACTGCACATGATCACAAACATTAAAAAGCAAGGTAAATTTTTGAAAATAAACTAAAATAAACTTAAATGATAATAAACAGAAGAAATAAGGACAGAAATACTCTATTCATGGTTGGGTTGCCTCCTAACAAGCACTTCTTTAATGTCATTAGCTTGACACTCGATTGCTGACTTTCTTCCTCTTCTTCTAGTTGGTTAGCAGAAATGACCCCAAGGGGGAAAAGGAGGAGATTAGTTCCCTCGGATTTGAATTCCTCCTAACAAGCTTTCTTTTATTGTTATCAGCTTGATTCTCCTTGCTTGCTAGAGTAGGGTTGTATTGTTTCTCCATCCCCTATGCATCTTCCTCTTGGGACCTTCCTCCTTGGTGGGTGATAAACCCATATTTTATGACGTATTTTGTGCTCAATTTAAGTGATTTACTCAATCCTTCACCCACTTATTCATGTAAATTGCATGGTTTTACTTTTCCTTCCCTACTTTATGATATATGTGAAAACATGTTTTCTTATGCTTTAAAAATATTAATTTTTAATTATCCTTTATTACCATTCGATGTCGTGATTTGTGTGTTAAGTATTTTCAGGTTTCATAGGGCATGAATGGCTTAGAGGACAGAAAGGAAACATACAAAAATGGAAGGAAAGCACAAAAATGGAGTTTTGAAGAAAAGACAGCGACACGAACGCATGGACGACGTGGCCGCGTGCCTAGCGCGAAAAGGCATCGACGCTCACGCGTGACTGACGCAGACGCGTGCCTTGAGCAGAACGCAAATGACGCATACGCGTGACCGACGCGTACGCGTGACAAGGAAAACTCCCAGATGACGCGAACGCGTGACCCACGCGAACGCGTGACAGACGCCACGTACCAAAATCTACAGAAAACACCCCCAGCAATTTATGGACCCTTTTTCGCCCCAATTCTGAATCCAGAAACACAGAATATAAGCCAGAGAATGGAGGAATAAGAAAAAAGAACAACTTATCATACATTCACAATTCAGAATTTTAGATTTAGATGTAGTTTTTAGAGAGAGAGGTTCTCTCCTCTCTCTTAGAATTTAGGATTAGGATTCCTCTTAAAGGAATTAGGATTTCTTCTTCTTAATTTTCAGGTTTAATATTCCTTTTATTTATTTTCTCAATTTAGTTATTGAACTCTTTATGTTTGGATTGATTTTTTTTATTAATGCAATTTGAGGTATTTCAGAATTATGATTGCTTTCCTTTATTTATCTAAATAATTTAGATTTTTTCCTTTTGGCTTTGGTTGATTAATTGGTAACTCTTGAGTTGTCAAACTCATCATGATTGATAATTGTTATCTTTGCTGATTGATTTAAATTCCTATAACTCTAGTCTTTCCTTAGGAGTTGACTAGGACTTTAGGTGTTAAATTGATTTATCCACTTGACTTACCTTCATAGTTAGAGGTTGACTTAGTGGGGAGCAAAATACAATTCTCATCACACCTGATAAGGATAACTAGGATAGGATTTCCAGTTCTTATACCTTGCCAAGAGTTTTCTTTATAATTATTAATTTATTTTTCTATCATTTAAATTACTTGTTCCTTATTTTAAAAACCCAAAACAAAAACTACTTTTTCCATAACCAATAATAAATCATACCTCCCTGCAATTTCTTGAGAAGACGACCCAAGGTTTAAATACTTTGGTTACAAATTTTATTGGGTTTTGTTACTTGTGACAACCAAAACTTTTGTACGAAAGGATTCTCTGTTGGTTTAGAAACTATACTTACAACGCGATAATATTTGTGAAAATTCTTTACCGGCGGGAATCAGTTCGTCAGTGGGTGGTAACTGCCCAACACTAAACTTAAGTTTGATGTCTGGGGAAACTGTATGAGTTTTCACCAAGGGGAGAGGCTTTAGTATTGTACTTTGCATGGAAGTACCTCCTTTGTCAGGGGGTAGTGGAGGTTTAAGGACCTTGGTAATCATGTAATCCTTCTGTACCCTCATCACCCATTCGCCTCTCTCAGCATCAGAGAGGTTTCTTCCAGTAGATAGAGACCATTGCTCCAAAACCTCAACAAAAGGAATATTGATTTTCAGCTTCTTAGAGCTTTCCAAGGATTGTGAGTAGTGCTTTTCCTTGGAATACCTACGCACACATGATCTTTGCTTTAAAAAAAAAGTGTCTTGTGCGTGCGCACACACTGGTCCGTACGCACACCTCTTACACCCCCTTCTGTCCAGAGCGTTCGCACGACTTGTGCGAGCGCATACCTCCCATGTATCGCCTGGCATGCGTACGCACAGGTGCTGTTCTGGGAAAATTTTTTATTGCACATTGTATTAAGCCCTAATGCACTTTCCCACCCCCTCCACCCCTCTCTTTTCTCTCTTTTACCTTATTTTCTACTTGTTTTACTTAGTTTTCATTCCATCGCATTTTGGTTTTAGTAATTATATTTGTTTGGCTTTAGTTGTTTGTTAATTCAATAATTTGTAAGTGTTTTTTTGATGTTGACTGGGCGGCTTGTCACTTGAAGTTTAAACCAATGCACTTATACTCTGCCTTAATTTACTAGTACCTAGTGGGTTTGAATACTCATGTTTTGATTGTACCACTAGGATAAATTATATAAGTGCATTGAATCACGTGAATTGAGTGGGAACTTACTTGTTCATCATGATTTTCATATTAAATTCATCACATGACTGATACTTGCTCTCTGTTAATGCTTTGAATTTGTTTGAGTGACTTAGCTTGATTCTTATTACGCTTATCACTTTTTGTAACAATTATCTTTACCATGTAACTTGTTCTGAATGTTTCATGATGAATAAGTGGCTTTCTTTTCATGAATGGATTAGTTGTTGTTTATTGTGTCATTTTATACCAATTTTGAGCTTTCACTTGCACAATTTTAATATCCAATATCAAATATTCAATTCACTTTTGTGGTTACCTAGGGTTGCTTAAGTTTTGCTTATTCTTTACTTGCAACCTTGGCGACTTAATTGAGGAACGTATGATATTTCTTTCGATTGTGTGGATACCACTTTAACCGGCCAATGTGTGTTCTAAAGTGTGTGCACACTTAGAATACACACATTGTCTTTTATTATACCACACTCATATGACATTTTCCTCAATTGTTGTTTATTTGTGTGTACAGCAACCCGGAACCCCCGCATCCACCAACTGAGGGTGGAATTCTTGAGAGACATTCTCCCCGGATCGTGTTCGTGCATGGAGGACCGTGCAACGCTTAAGTGTGGCGGAGGATTCGTCATTTTGGGGTGTAAATTTTCTTTTTCAAACACTTTGCACTTTATTTTTGTTTTCTTTTATCATGTTTCTTTTAGATATTTGTTAGTATTTTTTACTATTACATCCTTACTCTAGTTAATATATATTGCATTTACATGGTATATATTTATAGATAGAAGTTGTGATTGGATGATATGAATAGTGTAGCACCTAGTTCAATTTTGATCCTAATTGTCATGTTAGTTTTTTCATTGTTGAAAATTAGGAAAAGAACTAGAAAAACTTTGAAAATTACATCCATAACAACATACATATACATATAGGAAATAAAATTTGGTGAAAAACAACAAGGATTTCTAAGAATTTTGTCTCAAGGGCATTCTATTGAATTGATTATAAAACTATTTTTAAAACTTGCTTGAATGATTTCTTGATGGAACATAGAAGAGGAAAGAACAAATATCTTGTGAGTTTTTGGGCTTTAACGAGTGGTTACACATTATAACCACTATTTTGTTCATAGTGTGTTCTATGATTGTGATCTTGGTTTTGCTTGATTCTTTATTTCTGATGTTTGATGTCTTGAATGCATTTAGCATGATTGAGGCCATTTTTGAATTAAACTCACTCACCCATATGGACATACCCTCACATCTATCATTGTTAACCCCTTTGAGCCGTATTTACCCCATTGTTTTTAACATAACCACATCAAAATCCTAAGCGTAAAATAATTGAATGACCTTGAATTGCATCTTTGATTAGCTTAGGTTGAGGTGTGTGTGTCATTTAAGTGTGGGAGAAATTTGGGAAAAAATTGATAGAGAAAAATTTTGTTTTGGGTAATGATTGAAAAATTTGGAAAATGGGTGCACATTCATGTTTCAATTTGCTTTAACCGTATGCTTTTGTCATTGAAAAAGAAAAAGAAATAGAAAAGAAAAATAAAAGAAAAAAATAAAATGAAAAAAAAAGAATATAGTAATAAGATGGGACAAAAGTTATCCCAAAGAAAAAGAAAAAAAATTGGAATAAAAGAAATGCATATATGTTTTGAATAGAAACAAAGGCATGAATGTGTGTGTGAAAAGAAGTAATGGGTAGCTAGAATGCATTTTTGTAGGTTGATTGATATAGGTTGAGTTGGATACTTGAGATAATCAAAGATTCAATCCTTTAGTCCACTTAGCCATATACTCATCCTACCCTTACCCAACCCCATTACAACCTTCTAAAGACCTCATGATACTTGCATACATGCATCAAATATTTGTTGATTGTTAGATGAAAAGCAAATCCTTGAAAGCATGATTAGAGGAGATTTGAGTGAATTGACCCTAAAACACCGAGTGATTAGAGTGTATACATACCTAGTGAGGGTTCGATCACTCAACTCTATGTTTTCATACTTCTTACCATGCATTCTTGCAAGTTGCTTCTTTTTAATGAGTTAAATCAATTCTTTAGATTTTGATTGCATTGAGCTACTTCTTTGCTTAGCCCTATATGTCTATATACTTGTTTGGAAATTTATTTGTTTGTTTTCACTAATTTCACAGGACATTATACATATATATATATTTATATTTATATATATATAATGTCCTGTGAAATTAGTGTATTTACATACATATAGATAGTTGCATTCCATAAGTTGGTTATACCCTTAATTATTCTCCTTGTTGGTTTAGCATGAGGACATGCTATTGTTTAAGTGTGGGGAAATTGATGAGTCCATATTTTCTGATATATTTTAGCTTAAATTGAGTGGATTTCATCACATAAACCTACACTTAAGCACCATAATAGCATACTTTTGTGTTTGATCCCTAAATTGAACCTAAATATGAAAACATGCATTTTTGTGCTTGAAATGAGCAATTTAATTCCACTTTTATTCCATTTGATGCCATGACAGGTTTGTTGAGTGAAGGTTTGGAGTATACTTGCAACATCAATTCTATTTTTAGTGTGAAAATCCAAACCCATGCTTTTGGTCATTGTCAGTCTTCTGAGGGTGTGGTACTTCAGGCTTTCTTCTTACGAAAGGGGCGTGTAACGGTGTGCTTCCAGCCTCTTCTTGAGTCTCTTCTTCATCTAGTTCCTCAACATTGTGTACGATCTTAGGCTCAGCCTCCTTGGTATTAATGAGGGCCTTACACTCTTCTTTTGGATTCACTTATGTGTTTTTAGGAAGAGTGTTAGGGGTCTCTGAAGTTTCTGAGGAAGGTTCCTCTGAATGACTGCACTGCACTCCTTAGTAAGCACCATTGTCTCTAATTCTCTCTAATCTCTCTTGTTATTCAGTATTTCCTTCATGAACTTAGCATATGAAGGCATTTGTTCAAGAGCCCCTGCAAAGGGGATTTTGATCTCTAGTCTCTGGAAAGCTTCTAAGAATTTGGCAAATTGCCTATCTTTTTCTGCTTTTTGAAGTCTTTGAGGGTATGGTAACTTGGCTTTGTACTCAAGGGCCATGAATGGTGCAGTGTGAGTGTCTATAGTGCCTTTAGAAGGGCTACTAGCTTGCTTAGAAGAGGTGTTCTCAGTATTTACACGTGTCTGGCCTCCCTTAGACTGGCGTTTAATGCCTGGGCTGCCCCTTTCTGGGTGTTGGACGCTTGGGCTGCCCCCTTCTGGGCATTCAGCGCTCTCATGAGTGCCTTGAACTACAACTTGTTCATCTTCTGCCAGCTCTTCTCCTTGCCTCTTACTGTTCTGAGGCTAGGTGTTCAGGGTACTCCTTAATTGAAGAGATTGGCACTCTTCTCTTATCTGTTTAGAAAAGTGCTGTTTAGCCTGGTTCAACCGTGCTTCCATATTCCTTATGGAGGCTTTGTTCTCGTGCATGAAGCCTTGCTGGCTCTTTATAAGTTCTGCTATTGCAGGTGCCAGGTCAAGAGTACTCCGAGGCTGTGGAGGCTAAGGAGGAAGGTTATTAACTGAACTTTGCAGGCTCAACACTTGTTGTGTGAGAAAGTCCATCATAGAAGATATCTAGCTTGACCCACTCTGTGAATATTTCAATGGGACATTTTCTGAGCATCAACTTGTACCTTTCCCAGGCATCATAAAGAGCCTCATTATCCTCTTGTTTGAAGCCTTGAATGTCTAGTCTTAGCTGGGTTAGTTTCTTTGGGGGAAAGTACTTGTTCAGAAATTCGCTGACAACTTGACTCCAGGTATTCAAGCTCCCCTTGGGTTGGACATCTAACCAATCCTTTGCTTGATCTCTCAAACCAAATAGGAAAAGCATCATCCTATAGACTTCAAGATCCACTAACTTGGTCTTTACAGTATCACAGATCTGCAGAAAGTCTGAGAGAAATCTAGTAGGTCTTCCTGAGGAAGTCCGTGAAACTAGCAAGTTTGTTGCACCAAGATGGTCAACTGTGGGTTGAGCTCAAAATGAGCTACTCCAATAGGAGGTATACTAATGCTCCTTCCATAGAAGTTAGGAGTGGGAGCTGTATAAGATCCCAAGGTTCTTTTGGGTTGTGCATCCTCATTTGGATCCATAGGGATTTTTGGTATTCCTGCATAAGCAAGAGACAAAGAAAAGTGAGAGTATCTATGTCAAAGTATAGAGAACTCCAAGTGAGATACCCAAGAAGAAAGAACAAGAATTAAAAATTCTCTCTTTTTTTCTGAAAATAAATAAAAATAGAAAGAAAATAATTATAAAATTTGAAAAATTTAAAAAAATTAGAAAGAAATGTGTATAAAAATATTTGAAATTCAAAAAGAAAGAGAAAAGAAAAATTAAAGAAATACCAAATTGAAAATTAAAACAAGATAAAGCAAACAATTAATTAAAAATATTTGAAAATAAGATAAAAGATTTTATTTTAAAAATTTTTGAGATTTAAAAGAAGAAAGAGTCAATCAAAGATTTGCAAAATTGAAATTTGAAAAGAAAAATCAAATAAGATAAGATAAGATTTTAAAATTAAAACAACAGATTTGATTTTTTAAAAAGTTTTGAAATTAAAAGAGGAAAGAGAACGGAGAATAAAAGGGATACCCAACTTTTAAAATTACAATAAGATAAAGCAAGCAACTAACTAACTAACAAGATTTGAAAAGAATAAAATATTTGATTTTGAAAATTTGAAATTTAAAAAGGAAAAGTCAAAAGAAGATCTTGAAAATTAAAAATTGGAAAGAAAAAGTCAAACACAGATTAGGAAAGGTAAGATTTGATTTTTAAAATTTGAAAATTAAATTTTGAAAATTATGAATTTTGAAATCTTGAAGTTTGAAAATTGAATTTGAATTAAGGTAAGATAAGAATTTGAAATTTGAATTTTAAAATTTGAATTTAAAAGAAGATAAGATAAAATTTTGAATTTTAAAAAAAAAAGATAAGACAAAGATTTGAAAAGATAACAAGAAAGTTTGAAATTTGAATTTTGAATTTTCAAATTTTGAAAAATTACAAATACTAAAAGACACCAAACTTAAAAATTTAGAAATCAATTGACTAGGATTTCAAAAATTTGGAAAGAAAAACACAAAAAGCCACCAAACTTAAAAAATTTTAAGATCAAAACACACTAATTTCAAAATTTTGAAAGGAAAAACACAAAAAGATACCAAACTTTAAAGATTTTTAAATCAAACAAAGAAAGATACCAAGAACAATTCGAATATAAGGAAGAACACTCAAGAACAATTTTCAAAAAACTCAAGAAAAGAAAAAAAAGACACCAAACTTAAAGATTGACATAAGACTCAAATAAAAGAAAAAGTTCTTGAGAGAATTTTGAAAAAGAAACCAAGAAAGTTTGAAAATTTTAAAAAGAAACAAGAACACAAAGAACACAAACAAAATAAAAACAGTAAAAAGTACCTGATCTAAGGAATAAGACAACCGTTTGTTTGTCAATCTCAGACAATCCCCGGCAACGGTGCCAAAAACTTGGTGCACGGAATTTAGAACTCCGCACAACTTAACCGGCAAGTGTACCGGGTCGTCCAAGTAATACCTCAGGTGAGTGAGGGTCGATCCCACGAGGATTGTCAGATTGAGCAAGCAATAGTTATCTTGCAGATCTTACCAGGCGAATAGAAAAAGTAGTTGTTGTTGTGAACGCATAAAACAGAATAATAAAGAAGATAATACCGAATTGGTGTAGAAACAATGGTGGGAAATCAGTTAAGGCTTTGGAGATGCCTTATCTTTCCGGATTAACTTTTCTTACTGTCTATTCCAATAATGAATGATTCATTCCATGGCAAACTATAATTGATTAACGCCACGCCAATGGTTATTAATCTCCTCTGATCCACATCAAATGCTATGCCAATGGTCATTTAATCTGAACGAGGGTGAAGCTCTAGCAATTCAATCTCTGGTGATCCTACTCAAAATGCCACAAACAAGTTCAGACCTTCTGGATCGGAGAATGAAGCTTTATGATTTTAGTTTATACCACAAAGGCCCTAATCACCCCAAATCTTGGCTGAACAGATATTCCCATGTCCCCAACGGGATTATGGATTAGCCGTCTAGGAGGTGTATTATCAAGCTTGTAGTTCAATACTATCCCGCCAAGGACTCGCAAGAACTCATGTAGAACAAGGGGTCATATGCCAGTTCCACCCCAGATTCACAAAGATTGAAGAACGATAGAATGGAATCAAACATAGATTGAAATAAAATAGCAATATTATTAATCCATGGGAATCAGTAGAGTTCCTAACCTTAACCTAGGAGGTTTAGTTGCTCGTAATATTCAAAGACACGTTAAGAAGGTGTAATGTAATATATCTGTGCTTCTCCCTTCCTGGGAGGCTGATGAGCGGATAATTTATACCCTTTTTGGCATTATTTTTACATAGTTTTTGGTATGTTTTAGTTACTTTTTATTATATTTTTATTATTTTTTATGCAAAAATCACATTTCTGGACTTTACTATGAGTTTGTGTGTATTTCTGTGATTTCAGGTATTTTCTGGTTGAAATTGAGGAACCTGAGCAAAAATCTGATTCAGAGGCTGAGAAAGGATTGCAGATGCTGTTGGACTCTGACGCTCCTGCACTCAAAGTAAATTTTCTGGAGCTACATAAACCCAATTGGCACGCTCTTAATTGCGTTGGAAAGTAGATATCTTGGGCTTTCCAGCAATATATAATAGTCCTTACTTTTTCTGAGATTTGATGGCCTAAACTGGCGTTAAACACTAGTTAGAGACCCTTTTACGCCAGAACTAGCACCAGAACTGGAGTTAAATGCCCAAACTGGCACCCAAGCTGGCGTTTAACTCCAAGAATGGCCTATGCATGTGAAAGCTTCAATGCTCAGCCCAAGCACACACCAAGTGGGCCCCGGAAGTGGATTTTTGCACTATCTGCACTTAGTTACTCATTTACTGTAAACCTAAGTTACTAGTTTAGTATAAAAACTACTTTTAGAGATTCATTTCAGAACGCATGACATTTTTTACATCTCATATTGTATTTTTTACAGCATGAGTCTCTAAACCCCATAGGTTGGGGTGAGGAGCTCTGCTGTGTCTCAATGGATTAATGCAATTATTACTGTTTTCTATTCAATCACGCTTGATTATGTTCTAAGATACTCACTCGTACTTCAATATAGAGAATATGATGATATGTGATACTCATCATCATTCTCAAATCTATGAACGCGTGCTTGACAACCACTCCCGTTCTACCTGAGCTCAACGTAGTCATTGGGCGACAGCTTGAGTGCGAATCTCTTGGGTCTCTAATCCACGGACCGAGTCCATGGGATTAGAACCTTCGTGGTAAAGGCTAGAACCAATTGGCAGCATTCTTGGGATCCAAATAGTCTAAACCTTGTCTGTGGTATTCCGAGTAGGATTCGGGAAGGGATGACTGTGACAAGCTTCAAACTCACGAATGTTGGGTGCAGTGACAGTGTGCAAAAGGATAGAGAGATCCTATTCCAACACTAGTGAGAACCAATAGATGATTAGCCGTGCGGTAGCTGTACCTGGTATTTTTCATCCGAGACGAGAGATCTGACTGTTGATTAGCCGTACAGAAACCGTACCTGGTATTTTTCATCTGAGAGGACGGATGGTAGCCATTGACAACGGTGATCCACCAACATACAGCTTGCCATTGAAGGAAGCCATGCGTGTTTGGAGAAGAAGACAGTAGGAAAGTAGAGATTCAGACGACAGAGCATCTCCGGAACCTCAACCTGTTCCTCATTACTGAATCACAAGTATCATTCATTTCATGTTATTTATTTTTCATAAACAAAAATCATTTTTATCATTAATCTCCTGACTAAGATTTACAAGATAACCATAGTTTGCTTCAAGCCGACAATCTCCGTAGGATCGACCCTTACTCACGTAAAGTATTACTTGGACGACCCAGTGCACTTGCTGGTTAGTTGCACCGGAGTTGTGAAAAGTGTGATCACAATTCCGTGCACCAAGTTTTTGGCGCCGTTGCCGGGGATTGTTCGAGTTTGGACAACTGACGGTTTATCTTGTTGCTTAGATTAGGAAAAATTTACCTTTTTGGTTTAGAGTCACTAATTTTGAGTCTTTTATTATTGTTTTTGTTAAAATTTTAAATTTTTTATTTTCTTTTTTAGAATTTTTTTCGAAAATTTTTAATAAACAGATAAAAAAAACCAATAAACTAATAATTGAGTCTTTTGTTTGAGTTTAGTTTCATGCTTTAAGTTTGGTGTCAATTGCATGCTTTTATTCTTTTTCAATTTTTCGAATTACATGTTCTTAGTTCCTTCTTGATCTTCAAGTTGTTCTTGTTTATTCTCCTTGTTCGATCTTTAGTTTTTCTTGTTTTGTGTCTTTCCTTGTTTTTCCTGTGCATTTTCGAATTATTAGTGTCCAAAGTATAAAAAAATTTTATGTTTGGTGTCCTTTGCGTTTTTATTTTCCTGAAGATTTCCAAAATTTGTTCTTGGTGTTCATCTTGACAGTCAAAGTTTTCTTGTTTGTTTTCTTTGTTTTGATCTAAAATTTCTAAGTTTGGTGTCATTTTATTGTTTTTCTCTCTCCTCTTTAAATTCAAATAATTATCTTTTCCTTGATTTACTCATCATTTTTGAATTCCTTAGATTGACTTAGTCAAAATTTTTAAAATTTGGTAGTTTTGTTGTTAGTCAAATTAAAATTTCAATTTTAAAAACTTATCTTTTTAAATCTTTTTCAAAACAAATTCTTTTTCAATTTTCTTTTTATATTTTTCGAAAATCTTTTATAAAATTTTTCAAAATCTTTTTCTTTTTTATTCATAATTTTTGAATTACTTGTCCTATTTTATTATTTTCATTGAAAAATTTTAAGTTTGGTGTTTCCTTGTTAAGAAAGTTTCAATATTTAAAATTTTAAAATCATATCTTTTTCAAATCTTCTCTTTTAATTATTTTCTTACAAGTATCTTTAATTTTAAGACATATCTTTTTCAAAACTTCATAACCACTTTCTCTCTCTTTATTTTTTGAAAATTCTCACCCATAATTTTTCAAATCTTTTTAATTAATTAATTATTTTAGTTTTCAATTTTCTTTTATTTCTTTTTCTTCTAATTTTTGAACTTATATTCAATTTTTCATTTATTTTATTTTATTTTAATTTCTTTTAATTTCAGTATTAAAAAAAAAGGAGAATTTTTTTTTTATTTTACAATCCACATCATCTCCCTTTCTCCATCATGGACCTAAGTTGAAATGAACAGTCCAGAAGGACTCTGGGGTCATATGCTGACCCTACTACTGCTTTATATGGGAGTAGTATCTGTATACCCCCCATCAGAGCCAGCAATTTTGAGCTAAACCCTCAGCTCATTATGATGGTGCAGCAAAATTGCTAGTATTCCGGTCTTCCACAGGAAGAACCTACTGAGTTTCTGGTACAATTTTTACAAATTGCTAACACAGTACATGATAAGAAAGTAGATTAGGATGTCTACAGATTATTACTATTTCTATTTGCTATAAAAGATTAAGCTAAGAGGTGGTTAAATAACCAACCCATAGCAAGCATAAGAACATGGAAATAGTTATCAGACAAATTCTTGAATCAATATTTCCCTCCAAAAAGGATGACATAGATAAGGCTGGACATCCAAGGCTTTAAACAAGAGGATAATGAATCTCTTTATAATGCCTGGGAGAGGTACATAGAGATGCTAAGGAAATGCCCCTCTGAAATGTTTTTAGAATGGGTGCAGTTAGACATCTTCTTCTACGGGCTTACAGAAAAGGCCCAGATGTCTCTAGACCACTCAGCTGGTTGATCTATAGACATGAGGAAGACAATTGAAGAGGCTCAAGAGCTCATTGATACAGTTGCTAGCAATCAGCATCTGTACTTAAGTAGTGAGTCCTCCATGAAAGAAGAGGCTAAAGCACTATCCACTGAACTTAGTCCTCCAGAACAAGTTGTTGAACTCAATCAGCAATTGCTTCTTATAAAGAAATAGTTAGCAGAATTTAAAGAGATGCTACAAGACACTAAAAATGCTAACAAGAATATGGAAGCACAATTGGATCAGACAAGACAACAGCTATCTAAACAGATAACAGAAGAGTGCCAAGCTGTTCATTTAAGGAGTGGGAAGACATCGAATGTCTCAACTCAAGGCAGCAGAAAGCCAAGAAAGAAACATCTGACAGAGGATGACCAAGTCACTGCCCAAAATCCCTTTGAGGACAATAAGAGCCCAGAGAAGAATAATTCTGACGTTCAAACGCCAATGGGGGATCAAGCACCTACAAGTGCTGATAACAACCCCCTTAGGCAGGCTTCTCCAACCACTTCTGTAGGAAGTAAACCTGCAGCAACTAAGATTGAAGAATATAAAGCCAAGATGCCTTATCCTCAGAAACTCCTCCAAGCAGAACACGATAAACAATTTGCCCGCTTTGCAGACTATCTCAGGACTCTTGACATAAAAATTCCGTTTGCAGAGGCACTTGAGCAAATACCCTCTTATGCTAAGTTCATGAAAGAGATCTTAAGTCATAAGAAGGATTGGAGAGAAACTGAAAAAGTTTTTCTCACTGAAGAATGCAGTGCAGTCATTCTGAAAAGCTTACCAGAGAAGCTTAAAGATCCCGGAAGCTTTATGATACCATGCACATTAGAGGATGCTTGTACCAAGACAGCTCTATGTGATCTCGGGGTAAGTATCAACCCAATACCTGCATCAACTATCAAAAAGCTTGGTTTGAATGATGAAGTTAAACCAACCCGAATATGCCTCGAACTTGCTGATGGTTCCATTAAAATTCCATCAGGCGTAATTGAGGACATGATTGTCAAGGTTGGGCCATTCGCCTTTCCCACTGACTTTGTAGTGCTGGAAATGGAGGAGCACAAGAGTGTAACTCTCATTCTAGGAAGACCATTCCTAGCAACTAGATGAACCCTCATTGACGTCCAAAAAGGGGAGATAACCCTGAGAGTCAATGAGGATGATTTTAAGTTGAATGCTGTCAAAGCTATGCAGCATCCAGACACATCAAAAGACTGCATGAGCGCTAATATTATTGACTCCCTGGTGGAAGAGGTCAATATGACTGAGAGTCTCGAATCAGAGCTAGAGGAAATTTTTAAAGATGTTCAGCCTGATCTGGAGGAACCAGAGAAAATAGAAGAACCTCTGAAAACTCCTCAGGAAGAGGAGAAGCCTCCTAAACCTGAGCTCAAACCACTACCACCATCCCTGAAATATGCATTTCTGGGAGAAGATGACACTTTTCCGGTAATCATAAGCTCCGCTTTAAAGCCATAGGAAGAGAAAGCACTAATTCAGGTGCTAAGAACACACATGATAGCCCTTGGGTGGTCCATAAGTGATCTCAAGGGCATTAGCCCAGCCAGATGCATGCACAAGATCCTATTGGAGGATGATGCTAAGCCAGTGGTTCAACCACAGAGGTGGCTGAATCCAGCCATGAAGGAGGTTGTGCAGAAAGAGGTCACTAAGCTACTAGAGGCTGGGATTATTTATCCTATTTCTGATAGCCCCTGGGTGAGCCCTGTCCAAGTTGTCCCCAAGAAGGGAGGCATGACAGTAGTTCATAATGAAAAGAATGAACTAGTTCCTACAAGAACAATTACAGGGTGGCGTATGTGTATTGACTACAGAAGGCTCAATACAGCCACAAAAAAAGATCATTTTCCTTTACCATTCATAGACCAGATGCTAGAGAGACTAGCAGGCCATGAATACTATTGCTTTTTGGATGGCTATTCAGGTTACAACCAAATTACAGTAGATCCTTAGGACCAAGAGAAAATAGCATTCACATGTCCATCTGGAGTATTTGCCTACAGAAGGATGCCATTTGGTCTGTGCAATGCACCTGCAACCTTTCAGAGGTGCATGCTCTCTATCTTCTCTGATATGGTAGAGAAATTTCTGGAAGTCTTCATGGATGACTTCTTAGTATTTGTAGACTCATTCAGCTCCTGTCTTGACTATCTAGCACTTGTTCTGGAAAGGTACCAAGAGACTAACCTGGTTTTAAATTGGGAGAAATGTCACTTTATGGTGACTGAAGGAATTGTCCTTGGGCACAAAATTTCGAACAAGGGAATAGAGGTTGATCAAGCTAAGGTAGAGGTAATTAAAAAATTACCACCACCTGCCAATGTTAAGGTAATCAAAAGCTTTCTGGGGCATGCAGGATTCTATAGGAGGTTCATAAAGGATTTTTCAAAAATTGCAAAACCTCTGAGCAATCTGATAGCTATTGATACACCATTTGTCTTTGACACAGAGTGTTTGCAGGCCTTTGTGACTCTGAAAGCTAAGCTGGTCACAACACCAGTCATTTTTGTATCAGACTGGACATTACCATTCGAACTAATGTGTGATGCCAGTGACCATGCCATTGGTGCAGTATTGGGACAGAGGCATAACAAGCTTCTGCATGTCATTTATTATGTTATCCGTATTTTAAATGACGCACAGAAGAATTACACAACCACAGAAAAGGAGTTGCTTGCAGTGGTTTATGGCATTGACAAGTTCATATCTTATTTAGTAGGATCAAAAGTGATTGTGTACACTGACCATGCTGCTCTAAAATATCTCCTCACAAAGCAGGATTCAAAACCCAGACTCATAAGATGGATGTTGCTTCTGAAAGAGTTTGATATAGAAATAAAAGATAGAAAAGGGATAGAGAACCAAGTAGCAGATCACCTATCTCGGATAGAACCAGTAGCAGGAGCGTCCTTCCCTCCTACTGAGATATCTGAAACCTTCCCAGATGAGCAACTCTTTTCCATTCAGAAAGTATCGTGGTTCGCAGACATTGCAAACTATAAATCTGTTAGATTCATACCCAAAGAGTACAGTAATTAGTAAACAAAAAAATTAATTTCTGATGCAAAGTACTACTTGTGGGATGAACTATATCTCTTTAAGAGGTGTCCAGATGGAGTAATCTGTAGATGTGTGCCTAGAGAAGAGGCACAGAAGATCCTATGGCATTGCCATGGATCACAATATGGAGGACATTTCGGAGGTGAGCGAACGGCCACAAAGGTTCTCCAATGGGGCTTCTACTGGCCTACTCTCTATAGAGACTCCCGAGAGTTTGTACGTAACTGTGATAGTTGTCAGAGAGCTGGTAATCTGCCTCACGGTTATGCCATGCCTTAGTAAGGGATCTTAGAGATTGAGTTGTTTGATGTATGAGGTATTGACTTCATGGGGCCTTTCCCACTATCATATTCAAACACTTATATTCTGGTGGCAGTAGACTATGTATCTATATGGGTAGAGGCAATTGCAACACCCACTAATGATACTAAGACAGTGATGAAGTTCCTCTAGAAGCATATCTTCAGCAGATTCAGTGTCCCTAGGGTACTGATCAGTGATGGAGGCACTCATTTCTGCAATAAACAGCTTGACTCTGCTCTGATCCAATATGGAATTAACCACAAAGTGGCAACTCCATATCATCCACAACAAATGGGCAGGCTGAAGTCTCAAATAGAGAACTAAAACGAATCCTAGAACGGACTGTAAGTATCCGTAGACAGGATTGGGCAAGAAGTCTGGATGATGCTCTGTGGGCATACAGAACCACATTCAAGACTCCTATAGGGACCTCTCCATACCAGCTTGTGTATGGAAAAGCCTGTCATCTGCCAGTGGAACTGGAACACAAGGCCTACTAGGCAACCAGGTTCCTAAACCTTGATGCTAAGGTAGTTGGAGAGAATAGATTACTCCAGTTGAATGAGCTGGAGGAGTTCAGACTCAATGCTTTCGAAAATGCTAAAATTTACAAGGAGAAAGCAAAAAGATGGCATGACAGAAAGCTATCATCTAGAATCTTTGAGCCAGGACAGAAGGTTCTGCTGTTTAACTCTAGGCTCAGATTGTTCCCTGGGAAATTGAAATCCAGGTGGAAGGGACCATATGTGATTACAAGTGTGTCACCATATGGATATGTAGAGCTTCAGGATATTGACTCTGACAAAAAGTTCATTGTTAATGGACAGAGAGTCAAACATTATCTTGAAGGCAATATTGAGCAAGAGTGCTCAAAACTGAGACTAAATTAAAAGCCTAGTAAAAGTCATCTAAAGACAGTAAAGAAGCGCTTGCTGGGAGGCAACTCAGCCATTTTCAAAAATTAGATGTTTATAACAATTATATGAGTCTATTTAATTTTGTTATTCATGTTAGTTAATGCATTTCAGTGAATAAGTCAGGAAAATGGAGGTTCAGAACATAAAGCAGAAGAATCACAGAGAAAAAGAGCTCACTAGCATCAAAACGCCATTAAAGGGGCATTTTGGGCGTTAAACGCCAGAATGGCTACCATTCTGGGCATTTAACGCTAGAAAAGGTACAATTCGGAGCGTTTAACGCCAGAAATAGCAGCATCTAGGGCGTTCAGAAAAAAAACACAGTAACAAAGGATTTCTGGCGTTTAACGCCAGCCAGGGTACCTGGCTGGCTGGCGTTAAACGCCCAAAATGGATACCAGATGGGCGTTAAACGCCAGAATGACTATCATTCTGGGCGTTTAACGCTATAGCAGCAAAAGGGAGGTAATTTCGTTTCCAACTCAACTTTTTTCGAATTTTCATGTTTTAATTTATAATTTTCTGCATAAAAGTGTTACAAATATTCATCTTTCAACTTCCAATTCCAAAAATTAATAATCTTATAAATTCTTTTCAATTCCTTTTCAAAACATTTTTAAAAACTCATTTATCTTTCCAATTTCTTTCCAAATCTTTTTAATTCATCCATATTATCTTTTATTTCTTAGGTGCATTAACAAAAAATTCAAATTTCACTTCCTCGTATCTTTTTCAAATCTTTTAAATTTTAAAAATCTTATATTTTATCAATCATATCTTTCTATCTTATATTTTTTCTAAAAATTCGAAACCCATTCCCTCCCTCCCTTTTAAATTTACATTCGGCCAACCCTTTTTACCCATCATTCGAATCCTTCTCCCCATCTATTCATCTTCTTCTTTTATTTTTGCTTGAGAGTAAGCAAATCTCTAAGTTTGGTGTGATTTCTGTGATCCCTGAGTTAAAACAAATGAATCTCATGGCTCCCAAAGGAAGACAAACCACTTCAAGTGGCAAGAAAGAAAGCAATCTAAAGCCACTTTAGATGCATGAGAATTTCTGCACCAAAGAACATGTAGACCATTATTTCAAAATTGTGTGCAGAAGATCAGTGATCCCGGATGTTAGGTTCAATCTAAAAGAAGATGAATACCTGGAGATCCAAGAGCAGATTCGAAACAGGGACTGGAAAGTCCTGGCTAATGCTGAGATACATGTTGGAAGAAACATGATCCATGAATTCTATGCAAATTTGTGGATGACGGATAAGCAAAGATTAGAGGGAACTGCTTTCCACTCCTTTCGGACTATGGTCAGAGGGAAGATTATTTACTTCTACTTTGACAAAGTGAGACAAGTTCTCAAGCTTCCTCAACTACAAGATGATCCAGAATCCTTTAATAGGAGAATGGCCAAAGATAAAAGGCTAGATCAAGTTCTAGAGGACATATGTCTCCCTGGAACCAAGTGGATTACTAATACAAAAGGTGTCCCAAACCAGTTAAAGAGAAGAGATCTCAAACCAATTGCTAGAGGTTAGCTGGATTTCATTGGGCGTTCTATACTCCCAACTAGCAACCGTTCTGATGTCACTGTCAAAAGAGCAGTAATGATTCACTGTATTATGTTGGGGAAAGAAGTAGAGATTCATCAGCTGATTCCTGGTGAAATTTACATATTTGCAAACAAGGAATCCACTAATGCTAAATTGGCTTACCCAAGCTTGATTAGTCTGTTATGTAAAGATGTGGGGGTGAAGATGGGTTTGGATGAATATATCCCGGTTGAATGCCCAATCACCAAAAAGGTGATGGATGGACTGATGAGCGGATAATTTATACGCTTTTTGGCATTATTTTTAATATATTTTAGTTACTTTTTATTAGTTTTTAAATAAAAATCACATTTCTGGACTTTACTATGAGTTTGTGTATTTTTCTGTAATTTCAGGTATTTTCTGGCTGAAATTGAGGGACCTGAGTAAAAATCTGATTCAGATGCTGAAAAAGAACTGCAGATGCTATTGGATTCTGACCTCCCTACACTCGAAGTGGATTTTCTGGAGCTACAGAAGCTTAATTGGCGCGCTCTTAATTGCGTTGGAAAGTAGACATCCTGGGCTTTCCAGCAATATTTAATAGTTCATACTTTTCCTGAGATTTGATGGCCCAAACTGGCATTCCAGGTCAGCATAAAAATTCTGGCGTCAAAACGCCAGAACTGGCATAAAAGCTGGAGTTAAATGCCCAAACTGGCACAAAAGCTGGCGTTTAACTCCAAGAAAAGTCTCTACATGTGAAAGCTTCAATGTTCAGCCCAAGCACACACCAAGCGGGCCCAGAAGAGGATTTTTGCATTAATTACTTATTACTTGGACGACCCAGTACACTTGCTGGTTAGTTGTGCGGAGTTGTGACAAAGAGTTGAGATTACAATTGTGCGTACCAAGTTGTTGGCGCCATTGATGATCACAATTTCGTGCACCAAGTTTTTGGCGCCGTTGCCGGAGATTGTTCAATTTTGGACAACTGACGGTTCATCTTGTTGCTTAAATTAGGTAACTTTATTTTATTTTTATTCTTTATTTTTGTGTGTTTTGTTGTTTTTCATATGCATTCTCAATTTGTTAGTGTCTCTAATATGAAAATTTCTAAGTTTGGTGTCTTGCATGCATTGTTTATTTGATCTTAGTTTTCCATGATTAGTTTCATTTTGTTGTTTCTCATCATTAAAAATTAAAAAAAAAATTTCAAAACTATGTCTTTTCAAGTCAATAATACAGAGAATTGAAGATTCAGAACATACAGCAGAGGAATCACAGAGAAAAAGCTGGGTGTTCAAAACGCCCAATGAGGAAGGAAACTGGCGTTTAAACGCCAGCCAGGGTACCTGGCTGGGCGTTAGATGCCCAAAAGGGTAGTATTTTGGGTGTTAAACGCCAGAATGGATACCATTCTGGGCGTTTAACACCAGGATGGATACCATTCTGGGCGTTTAACGCTAGGATGGCACAAGAGGGAAGATTTTGTTTTCAATTCAAATCTTTTTCAATTTTTCATAATTTTTCAAAATCAAACCTTTTTCAAATCATATCTTTTCAATCATATCTTTTCAAAATCAAATCCTTTCTATTTTTTTACTATTTTCGAAAATCCTTGCTAACAATTAGTGATTTGATTCAAAGATTTCTTCCTGGTTAAGAAAGGTTCAATAATTGAATTTTAGAATCACATCTTTTAAATTTCTTGTTAGCCAAGGCATTAATTTTAAAAATCAAATATTTTTAATAGTTTGTCAATCATATCTTTTTAAAACCATATTTCCTCAATCATATCTTCTCAACCAAATATTTTTCAAAATGATTTTCAATAATATCTTTTTGATTTCTGATTTCAATTTTTTTTAAAATCACTTAATTACTTTCTCAATTTTAGTTTTCGAAAAGCATCAACCAAAATTTCAAAATTTCTTTTAATTAAAAACATTTAATTTCAAAAATTCTTTTTCCCTTTCTCACATTTTTCTATTTAAGGGACTAACACTCCTCCTCAATGTGCAATTCGGACTCCCTCTCTCTATAAGTTCGAATTCTCTCCTTTCTACCTCCTCCTTCTATTCTTCTTTTCCTCTGACATCTCAAGAAATCTCTATACTGTGACATAAAGGATTCCATACTTTCTTCTCCTCTCTTTCATATGAGCAGGAGCAAAGACAAAGGCATTCTTGTTGAAGCTGATCCTGAACCTGAAAGGACCTTGAAGAGAAAGCTAAGAGAAGCTAAAGCACAACTCTCTGAAGAGGACCTAACAGAAATTTTCAAACAAGAAGAAGACATGGCAGTCGAAAATAACAACAATGCCAACAATGCAAGGAAGGTGCTTGGTGACTTTACTGCACCTACTCCCGACTTCTATGGGAGAAGCATCTCTATCCCTGCCATTGGAGCAAACAACTTTGAGTTGAAGCCTCAATTAGTTTCTCTAATGCAATAGAATTGCAAGTTTCATGGACTTCCATTGGAAGATCCTCATCAGTTCTTAGCTGAATTCTTACAAATCTGTGACACTGTCAAGACCAATGGGGTTGACCCTGAGGTCTATAGGCTTATACTTTTCCCTTTTGCTATAAGAGACAGAGCTAGAACATGGTTGGACTCACAACCTAAGGAAAGCCTGAACTCTTGGGAAAAGCTGGTCAGTGCTTTCCTGGCCAAATTCTTTCCACCTCAAAAGATGAGCAAGCTTAGAGTGGAAATCCAAACCTTCAGATAGAAGGAAGGTGAGTCCCTCTATGAAGCTTGGGAAAGATATAAGCAATTGATCAAAAGGTGTCCTACTGACATGCTTTCAGAATGGAGCATCATATGTATATTCTATGATGGTCTGTCTGAGTTGTCAAAAATGTCGTTGGACCATTCTGCAGGAGGATCTCTTCATCTGAAAACCCTGCAGAAGCTCAGGAACTCATTGAAATGGTTGCAAATAACCAGTTCATGTACACCTCTGAGAGGAATCCTGTGAACAATGGGACGCCTCAGAAGAAGAGAGTTCTTGAAATTAATACTCTGAATGCCATATTGGCTCAGAACAAAATATTGACTCAGCAAGTCAATATGATTTCTCAGAGTCTGTCTGGAATGCAAGCAGCAACAGGCAGTACCAAAGAAGCTTCATCTGAAGAAGAAGCTTATGATCCTGAGAACCCAGCAATTGAAGAGGTGAATTACATGGGAGAACCCTATGGAAACACCTATAATCCTGCATGGAGAAATCATCCAATCTCTCATGGAAGGACCAACAGAGGCCTCAACAAGGCTTCAACAACAGTAATGGTGGAAGAAATAGGTTTAGCAATAGCAAGCCTTTTCCATCATCTTCTCAGCAATAGACAGAGAATTCTGAGCAGAGTCTCTCTAGCTAAGCAACCATAGTCTCTGATCTATCTAAGACCACACTGAGTTTCATGACTGAAACAAGGTCCTCTATTAAAAATTTGGAGGCACAAGTGGGTCAGCTGAGTAAGAAAGTTACTGAACTCCCTCCCAGTACTCTCCCAAGCAATACAGAAGAAAATCTAAAAAGAGAGTGCAAGGCCATAAATATATCCCACACGGCCGAACCTGTAGAGTAGGGAGAGACGGTGATTCCCACTGAGGAAGACCTCAATGGACATCCACTGGCCTCCAAGGAGTTCCCTAATGAGGAACCATGGGAATCTGAGACTCACACTGAGACCATAGAGATTCCATTTAATTTACTTCTGCCATTCATGAGCTCTGATGAGTATTCTTCCTCTGAAGAGGATGAAGATGTTACTGAAGAGAAAGTTGCTAAGTACCTTGGAGCAATCATGAAGCTAAATGCCAAGTTATTTGGTAATGAGACTTGGGAGGATGAACCCCCCTTGCTCACCAAAGAACTAGATGACTTGACTAGGCAGAGATTACCTCAGAAGAGACAAGATCCTGGAAAGTTCTCAATACCTTGTACCATAGGCACCATGACCTTTGAGAAGGCTCTGTGTGACCTGGGGTCAAGTATAAACCTCATGCCATTCTCTATGATGGAGAAGCTAGGGATCCATGAGGTACAAGCTACAAGAATCTCACTAGAGATGGCAGATAATTCAAGGAAATAGGCTTTTGGACTTGTAGAGGATGTCTTGGTAAAGGTTGAAGGCCACTACATCCCTGCTGATTTCATAATCCTAGACACTAGGAAGTGTATGGATGAATCCATCATCCTTGGCAGACCCTTCCTAGCCACAGCAAAAGCTGTGATTGATGTTGACAGAAGTGAATGAGGATCCCTTGTGTTTAAAGCTCAAGGATCTCCCTCTGTAACCATTGAGAGGAAGCATGAAAAGCTTCTCTCAATACAGAGTCAAATAGAGCCCCCACATTCAAACTCTAAGTTTGGTGTTGGGAGGCTATCATCATGCTCTGAGTATCTGTGAGGCTCCATGAGAGTCCACTGTCAAGCTATTGACATTAAAGAAGCGCTTGTTGGGAGGCAACCCAATTTTATTTAATCATATCTATTTATTTTCCATTGTTATTTTATGTTTTCTGTAAGTTGATGATCATGTGAAGCCACAAAAACAACTAAAAAAGCAAAAACAGAATGAAAAACAGTATTAAAAATAGCACACCCTGTAGGAGAAGCTTACTGGCGTTTAAACGCCAGTAAGGGTAGCAGAATGGGCGTTAAACGCCCAGTCTGGTACCATTCTGGGCATTTAACGCCAGAAATGAGCACAGAGCTGGTGTTTAAATGCCAGAAAGGGGAGAAAAGTTGGCGCTAAATGCCAGAAATGGGCAGCAACCTGGTGTTTAACGCCACGATTAGCAATCAAGGGGGTGTTTACACGCCACATGGTGCAGGGATGAGAAATCCTTGACACCTCAAGATCTGTGGACTCCACAGGATCCCCCACCTACCTCATCTCTCTCTCTCTTCTTCACACCTTCCCATAACATCCTTCCCCAAATACCCTTCACCAATCACCTCAATACCTCTTCCCCAAAAATCCCTCACCTATCAAATCCTACCCTCTTCTCCATAATCTCTTCACCAATCCACATCCATCCACCATAGATCCCCACCTACCTCACCATTCAAATTCAAACCACTTTCCCTCCCAAACCCACCCATACATGGCCGAACCCTACCCCTCTCTCCACTCCTATATAAACCCATCTTCACTCATTCATTTTCACACATCATACACACTACTTCTCCTCCTTGGCCGAACCACAAAACCCCCTCCATCTCCTCCATTTCCTTCTTCTACTCTTTTCTTTCTTCTTTTGCTCGAGGACGAGCAAACCTTCTAACTTTGGTGAGGTAAAAGCTAAAAGCTTTTTGTTTTTCCATAACCATTTATGGCACCTAAGGCCGGAGAAACCTTTAGAAAGAGGAAAGGGAAGGCAAAAGCTTCCACCTCCGAGTCATGGGAGATGGAGAGATTCATCTCAAAGATCCATCAAGACCACTTCTATGAAGTTGTGACCAAGAAGAAGGTGATCCTCGAGGTCCCTTTCAAACTCAAAAAGGGTGAATATCCGGAGATCCGACTTGAGATTCGAAGAAGAGGTTGGGAAGTTCTCACCAACCGTATTCAACAAGTCAGAATCTTAATGGTTCAAGAGTTCTATGCCAATGCATGGATCACCAAGAACCATGATCAAAGTGTGAACCCGGGCCCAAAGAATTGGCATTCAACTGTAAGGTTGGCATTCAACTTGCCCATGATGCAAGAAGATCCACGCCCCTACACTAGAAGGGTCAACTTTGATCAAAGGTTTGACCAAGTCCTCATCGACATTTGTGAAGAGGGCGCTCAATGGAAGAGAGATTCAAGAGGGAAGCCGGTTCAACTAAGAAGGCATGACTTCAAGCCCGTGGATAGGGGATGGTTGGAGTTCATCCAACGCTCAATCATTCCTACTAGCAACTGGTCTGAAGTTACTATAGACCGGGCTATCATGATCCATAGCATCATGATTGGAGAGGAAGTAGAAGTTCATGAGGTTATATCCCTAGAACTCTACAAGGTGGCGGACAAGTCCTTTACTTTGGCAAGGTTAGCCTTCCCTCATCTCATTTGTCACCTCTGCAATTCAGCTGGAATTGACATAGAGGAAGACATCCTCATTGATGAGGACAATCCCATCACTAAGAAAAGGATGGAGCAAACAAGAGAGCCCACTCATGGACAAGAGCATGAGGAAATTCCTGATCATGAAATCCCTAAGATGCCTCAAGGGATGCATTTTCCTCCATAAAACTATTGGAAGCAAATCAACACATCCCTAGGAGAATTAAGTTCCAACATGGGACAACTAAGGGTGGAGCACCAAGAGCATTCCATCCTCCTCCATGAAATTATAGAAGACCAAAAAGTCATGAGGGAGGCGCAACAAAGGCAAGGAAGAGACATTGAGGAGCTCAAGGACTCCATAAGATCTTCAAGAGGAAGAACAAGCCGCCATCACTAAGGTGGACCCGTTCTTTAATTTCCTTGTTCTTATTTTTCTGTTTTTCGAAAATTATGCTTTATGTTTTATTTATGTTTGTGTCTTATTACATGATCACTAGTGTCTATGTGTCTATGCCTTAAAGCTATGAATGTCCTATGAATCCATCACCTTTCTTAAATAAAAAAGTGTTTTTAATTGCAAAAAGAAAAAGAAGTATATGAATTTCGAATTTTAAAACAGATTAATTATTTTGATGTGGTGGCAATACTTTTTGTTTTTCTGAATGAATGCTTGAACATTGCATATTTTTGAATTTGTTGTTCATGAATGTTAAAATTGTTGGCTCTTGAAAGAATGATGAAAAAGGAGAAATGCTATTGATAATATAAAAAATTATAAAATTGATTCTTGAAGCAAGAAAAAGCAGTGAAAAGCTTGCAGAAAAAAATATATGCAAAAAAAAAATAGGCGAAAAAATAAAGAAAAAAAGGAGAAAAAAGAGAAAGAAAAAGCAAGCAGAAAAAGTCAATAGCCCTTTAAACCAAAAGGCAAGGGTAAAATAAAAGGATCCAAGGCTTTGAGCATCAGTGGATAGGAGGGCCCACAGGGATAAAATCCTGGCCTAAGCGGCTAAACCAAGCTGTCCCTAACCATGTGCTTGTGGCGTGAAGGTGTCAAGTGAAAAGCTTGAGACTGAGCGGTTAAAGTCGTGGTCCAAAACAATAAGAGTGTGCTTAAGAGCTCTGGACACCTCTAATTGGGGACTCTAGTAAAGCTGAGTCACAATCTAAAAAAAGGTTCACCCAGTTATGTGTTTGTAGCATTTATGTATCCGGTGGTAATACTGGAAAACAAAATGCTTAGGGTCACGGCCAAAATTTCAGTACTAATTTATGACTTTACTATGAGTTTGCGTGTTTTTCTGTAATTTCAGATATTTTCTGGCTGAAATTGAGGGACCTGAGCAAAAATCTGATTCAGAGGCTGAAAAAGGACTGCAGATGCTGTTGGATTCTGACCTCCCTGCACTCGAAGTGGATTTTCTGGAGCTACAGAAGCCCAATTGGCACGCTCTAAATTGCGTTGGAAAGTAGACATCCTGGGCTTTTTAGCAATATATAATAGTCCATACTTTTCCCGAGATTTGATGGCCCGAACTGGCGTTCCAAGTCAGCATAAAAATTCTGGCGTCAAAACACCAGAATTGGCATAAAAGCTGGAGTTAAACGCCCAAACTGGCACAAAAGCTGGCGTTTAACTCCAAGAAAAGTCTCTACATGTGAAAGCTTCAATGCTCAGCCCAAGCACACACCAAGTGGGCCCGGAAGAAGATTTCTACATTAATTACTTATTTCTGTAACCCTAGGCTACTAGTTCTCTATAAATAGGACCTTTTACTATTGTATTTTCATCTTGGTTATTCTGGTTCCCCCTTTGGGGCTGAAGCCAATGAACACCATTATCACTTTTGTATTTTCAACGGTGGAGTTTCTACACACCATAGATTAAGGTGTGGAGCTCTGCTGTTCCTCATGAATTAATGCAAAGTACTATTATTTTTCTATTCAACTCAAGTCTATTTCTTCTCCAAGATATTCATTCGCACTCAAGAACATGATGAATGTGATGATTATGTGACACTCATCACCATTCTCACCTATGAACGTGTTCCTGACAACCACTTCCGTTCTACATGCAAACAAGCTTGAATGTGTATCTCTTGGGTTTCTAATCTAAGATTAAAACCTTCGTGGTTTAGGCTAGAATTATTGGCAGCCATTCTTGAGATCTAGAAAGTCTAAACCTTGTCTGTGGTATTCCGAGTAGGATCTGGGAAGGGATGACTATGACGAGCTTCAAACTCGCGAGGGTTAGGCGTAGTGACAGACGCAAAAGGATCAATGGATCCTATTCCAACATGATCGAGAACCAACAGATGATTAGCCGTGCGGTGACAGCGCATTTGGACCATTTTCACTGAGAGGATGGGAGGTAGCCATTGACAATGGTGAAACCCAACATACAGCTTGCCATGAAAAGGAGTATGAATGATTGGATGAAGGCAATAGGAAAGCAGAGGTTCAGAAGGAACAAAGCATCTTCATACGCTTGTCTGAAATTCTTACCAATGAATTACATAAGTATCTCTATCCTATTTTTATATTTTATTCATCTTTTAATTATCAATTCTTTATAACCATTTGAATCTGCCTGACTGAGATTTACTAGATGACCATAGCTTGCTTCAAGCCGACAATCTCCGTGGGATCGACCCTTACTCACGTAAGGTTTATTACTTGGACGACCCAGTACACTTGTTGGTTAGTTCTGCGGAGTTGTGACAAAGAGTTGAGATTACAATTGTGCGTACCAAGTTGTTGGCGCCATTGATGATCACAATTTTGTGCACCATGGACCTCAAGTTCAAGACAACCCCATCAAGAGGAGGGAGCATGAGCTCCTCCCAGAAATTCCTCAATTTGAATTCTGGGCCCGCTTAGAAGCTTCCATCAACAAGCTGCAAGAAGCTATGGATCAACTCAAAGAAGAGCAACAAAATCAAAACAGCATGCTCTGCAAACTGTTCAAGGAACAGGAGAAGCAGGGGCATGATCTACAGGAGCTGAAGCGCCAGAAGCTGTCCCGAGAAGCGCTAGATGACCCACGGATAGAAGGAGCCAACACCCTTCAAAGCTAAAGGTTATTTAGTCCTAACTCTGTGATAACTTTTATTGAACCTATTGCAAGAGATATATAAAGCATTAGTATTAGAGTAGTTTATTTTTATGTCTTTAATTATTATTCCATTAGTATTAGTAGTATTTAAATTTCCATTTTAATTCTCTGTTATTCTAATTAATAAAATCTGAATTGCATGAGTAGTATTTTATTTTTATTTTTATTTTCCAAATTGGCTATAATTTATTCCTCTTATCATCATTAAACATGAATAAGGTAGTAGATTTTTAGGAATAAGGGTGCAAGCATTTTGAGTGTTTTAATAAGAAAAATTCAAATTATTTATATGTGGTGGCATTACTTTAGCTCTCTGAATGATTGCATGAACAGAGCATATTTTGATACTAAAGATGCAAGTATGTATTGGGTCTTGAAGGAATGATGAAAAGAGACATGTTATTGATAATCTGAAAAATCATAAAATTGATTCTTGAAGCAAGAAAAAGTAGTGAAAAATACAAAGCTTGCGAAAAAAAAAGAGAGAAGCAAGCAGAAAAAGCCAATAACCCTTTTGATGGTATTTTTGTGGAAAAACGAATTTTCAAACACCTAAAACTAACCGGCAAGTGTACCAGGTTGAAGGATTGAGCAATTTTTGTTTAGTGGTTAATTTAGTCAAGCGAATCAAGTATTGGTTTGAGTGGTTTGTAGTTGACAAAAGCTAAATTGCATGAAATGTAAAGGGAGAGGGAAGAATTGCAGTAAATTAAAGAGAATAGAAAGTAAAAGTGCTGAATCTTAAAGAACAAGTAAATTAAATTGCAGAAGCTTAGATTGCAAGAAATGTAAATGACTGAATCTTAAAGTGCAAGAAAGATAAATTGCTTGAATTATAAGAGGAATTGGGAGCTGGGATTGCAGGAATTTAAACAAGCAGAAGTAAATTACAATAAATAGAAGAGCAAAAGATGAATTGAATTTAAGTGAATCTCAAACAGAAGAGTAAAAATTCTTGAAGAATTAAAAACAGAAAGTAAATAGAGCTCAATTGCAGAAAATAAAAGAGAAATTAAAGATCTCAGGAGTGGAAGAGACTAGAAAATAAGTCTAGATCTCAAATCATTCCTTGATCTAACAAGAACAATTGCAAAAGAAATAGAAAAGTAAGTTGCAGAAGTAGTAGAAGAGAAGAAGCAATAAACAGAATTTTGAATGTAAATCAAAGCTTCTAAAATTATGCAGAAAGATTAACAAAAGATCTCAAGGTGAGATTGAAACAGAATTTCTTCAATTCTTCACCCAAGATCCAAGACAAGAAGTAAAAAGTGCTTAAGCAAGAACAAAGAAGATGAGAGATCAATTCTCCTTCCAAATTCTCCAAGATCCAAATTCAAAGTAAAAAACTCTCAAAATTATAAAATGAAAATTCTCAAAGAAGCAAAAGGTTCCAAAGTCCCTCACTAAATCAAACTAGCTTCTATTTATACACTTTCTATTCTTGGATTTAAGAATTTAGGTGGGCTTTTTAATTTGGTGAAGATTTGAATTTAATTGGATTTTTAGTTAAATTTTTAGCCCAAGAGAAATTGCTCCTAGTGGAGTGCTCTACTCTTGTGGGGAGCGGAGCATTGTGGCTTGGTGTGTGTCTTGTGCGCTCCAAGCTCCTGGCCGTGTCAAGTTGTGCGTGTTGCACCAAGGAGTAACGCTCTGCTCTTGTGGAGAGCGTAGCTCTCTTTTTGCTTTGGAGAAGTCCCAAGTTCGAAACTTGTTGGAGGCATGCGCTGGCTCCTTTTCTTTGTGAAGGAAGTGGCGCCTTACTCCTTGCTTCCTTAGGGTGCCTTGGTTCGAATCCTTGTGAATGCAATTTGGCCAAGTTTTGCTCATTTTCCTTAGTGGGTAGTGTTCCCCACTTCCCTTTGCTCATGAGTTCGATCCTTAGAGCAAGCATTGGCAAACTATTTCCTTGGATTTATTTGTGAGTGAAGCCCGATAATGCTCTTGACAAGAGCAGAGCGCTATGCTCATCCCCTTTCTTTCTTGGTTCAAAAGTGTGCTCCGCTCTCAAGGGGAGCGTAGCATCAAGCCTTGCTTTCTTAGTTCATTGTTATGCTCCCAGTAGAGTGTTGTGGCTTGCCTCCTTCATTGTGCCATGCTTCATTATTTCCTTTGCTACACTCTTCTTTTCCTTGGGCCATGCTTCTTAGGGCATGCTTTCTTATTTTCTTCTTTTCTTCACCTGCAATTAATCAAAACAACCAATCAAAGTATCACCAAATTCACAAGGTTTATAAATCATTAAAAATCAATTAAATTTAGCTTAAACCTCATGATTTAGTATCAATTAAATGGTGGTTGATTGATTCAAAGAAACCATGCAATTCCATTCCAAATTACTTACTTATAATGCAAGAAAGTGCATAAAACCTAATAAAAACAAAGAAAAAGACTAGTAAAACTAGGCTAAGATTACTTGTCATCACAACACCAAACTTAAAACTTGCTTGACCCCAAGCAAGAAAAGAATTATGCTCGAAGGTTCTTTCAATTAGAATGGATTTGAAGAATAACATGTGCTATCCTGTGAGTGAAGTGATTAAGTGACAGTGGGGTGAACTCTAAATTATATGCTCATGCAAGGGCTTCAGTGCTTACTAGTCCCTACATCTTGGAAGTCTTAGGTCTTAGAACTTCCATCCAAATAATATCATGGAGATCTCTCTATAGGTAATCACCTTGAAGCAGCTTATAATTTCTGTGTTTTGGCCTTGACTCTAAGTGTCATGTCTCAAAGCGGCTTTTTAGATAAGCTTTCAATCAATACTCCTAAACCAGTTGGTTTTAAGGTATTAGGTGTTAAAGCACCCTTAAGGATTTACTTGCTCAAGTCTCTCTCTTTGACACAACTCGACCACAAGCATTTACTAGGATAACAACTCTTTGAGTTCTTGTTTCTTTCTTCTTTTCTGCCAGTAATTGATGCTCAGAGCCTTGGGCCATGTTCTTTTGTTTTTGTATTCCCTTTATTTTCTTTTGTTTACTGCTTCTTGGATCAATAAATGTTTAAGAATCTCCACAATACTTTTTTGAACTCTATGTCCTGCCTATGAGCTCCCATGCAAGTTTTCACAAGCATGTAACCTCAATGCATAATCATACAACTAGAACCACCACTTCTCCTAATCTTTTGCTTGCCTCAAAACTGTTTAATTATTTAATCCTTCTTTTCAAAGAACTGTCATGTGATGCCTTTTTTGAGACATTGGGTGCAAACAAGTTTGGAGAGTATAGGGTTGTGAATGATCAAGCATCTCAATTATTGAATTACAGAGAAATTATGCTCAACAGACAGACAGACAGGGGGTACAATAGCACTTTCAATCATAACAGTATCTGATGTAAAATAATCACTTAACAATACAACCTTTTGGAGTTTACTTGCTTTATTCCTCATCATCATCCTTGCTGGTCTTCACATTCCTTTTTCCTCTTTCTGGTTGATGATGCTTAATCCCTCCAAAAACTTGTATGATACTCTGCAATGATATTGAAAGTTGCTTGTTCCCAAGCACTTGAAAAATGGTTAGCATGCATGAGTTATTTATGGGCTTTTGAACTTACTTTGGTGTGGAAACACCAAACTTAGTACCTTGCCAATGGTTCTCATGCATAAGATTGACCATATGTAAAACTCTTTTTCTTTGCCAAAGGTAATAGAACTAAAAACTAAGAAACAGCAGAATAGTTAACTAGTTTACCTAAATGCTTGAAGCTAGCATTATGCAGAAGGTGAGAATGTGTTTTATGATGAAGTTTTTAGTGGAACACCAAACTTAAAATCCTTCATTCTTCCTTAGATTATTTTGGTGTGCGACACCAAACTTAGCTTCTTGCAATATAGATAAAGCTAATTAACCTTTTTATTAAAATCGTTATGAAGAGAAAACTACCTCAGATTGGGTTGCCTCCCAACAAGTGCTTCTTTATTGTCACTAGCTTGACATCCTTCATTCTATGATCATGGAAGTTGAGAATCCTGTTGCCTTTGATTTCCTCCTCTCACTATGGGCTTCCTTTCCTCTGTTTCTTCTTGCAGAACCTCTCTGTGATGCTTTTCTTTGATGATTGTTTCCTTTTCCATAGTCTTCTCACTCTCTTCTATGATTTCTTTCCATTTCTCCCACCTAACAGCTTTTTCGTTGTCTTGTGGGTCATCTTTAGTGGATTTGGGGATAGTATTTGCCCTTTTCTCTCCCATTTCTGCAAAGTGCTTAGCCAGTTATTCCATTTGCCTTTCAATTCTTCTGATTGAGGCTTCCTGGTTCTTTGTTATCACCTCTTGGTACTTCATCATTCTCTCTATTAAGATCTCCAAGTTGGTGATCCTCTGAGAGTCTTGTGAGATTGGTTGGTTGTGGGGTGTTGGGGGTTGGACAGATGGGTGTTGTGGAGATGTGTAGTACTTGTTGTTGGTATGGTGATGTTTCTACTGGTTTGTGAAGTTGGGGTTGTTGTAATTGAGGTCCCTTGGTCCTGGATTTTGGTGCTCAATTCTCCTCCAGTTGGAATGAGTCTTCCAGGGTGGGTTGTACACATCACCCTGAGATTTGTGTTGGAACCGGCTTGAGGTACTCTTTGGAGATTATGATTGCTCATGACTTTGTTGCTCATAGTTAATTGCTCCAAAACCTTTTTCAGATTGATTCCAACCATGTGGATTTTGAGGTAGGTTATGTGCATTTACTACAGCAACTTACAGCCAATCGATTTTTCTAGCCATCAGCTCCAATTGTTGATGAAGTTGCTGGTGTATCTGTTGATTTTGGTTCATGACTGCATTTACACCTTCAATCTCCATTGCTCCCTTCTCTTGTGTGGATGGTTGCACTTCTGCTTCTAGCTTACCAATTTCCTTGGGTGGTTTCAACTCGGCTAGGATTTCAATCACTAGATCCTCCCATCCGATGATGCTTCCTTGTGGGAAGGTTTCAAGCCATTGAGAAATATCGTTCATGGTGATGAGCGGATGCTTCAATTTATAGGTTGCATTGTCATCTGAGGTTAGGACACTACTCCCACAATCACTGGAATTCGTTGAGTTCCCCTCCATGATCTGCACAATTACAAACAGTTCAAATGAAGATTGAATGTATCTCATGCCAAAATGTGGTTAGAGGATTAGTTGACACAATGTATCAAACAGTTGACAGACTTGAAAGATCAATAGAGGAAAATTGCTTCTGTCAATTACTCAGTGAGCAGAAATACAAGAAACGCATAGAATCAGAAAAGCCATGAAAATCCCACTCTATTGCTAAAGTGGGGTTTTAGTTATCTTAAGCAAAAATTCAAACAGTTAGTGTGTTAGTTAAAAACTAAAGAGACAGAAAATAAAAAGTGCTTAATCTAGATCTCCACTTTACTTAATCATTGTCAATCTAATCAATCCCTGACAACGGCGCCAAAAACTTGATGGTGTTTTTGTGGAAAAACGAATTTCCAAGCACCTAAAACTAACCGGCAAGTGTACCGGGTTGCATCAAGTAATAATAACTCACATGAGTGAGGTCGATCCCACAGGGATTGAAGGATTGAGCAATTTTTGTTTAGTGGTTGATTTAGTCAAGGAAATCAAGTATTGGTTTGAGTGGTTTGTAGTTGACAAAACCTAAATTGCATGAAATGTAAAGGGAGAGGGAAGAATTGTAGTAAATTAAAGAGAATAGAAGGTAAAAGTACTGAATCTTAAAGAACAAGTAAATTAAATTGCAGAAGCTTAGATTGCAAGAAATGTAAATGACTGAATCTTAAAGTGCAAGAAAGGTAAATTACTTGAATTATAAGAGGAATTGGGAGCTGGAATTGCAGGAATTTAAACAAGCAGAAGTAAATTACAATAAACAGAAGAGCAAAAGATGAATTGAATTTAAGTGAATCTCAAATAGAAGAGTAAAAATGCTTGAAGAATTAAAAATAGAAAGTAAATAGAGCTCAATTGCAGAAATTAAAAGAGAAATTAAAGATCTCAGGAGTGGAAGAGACTAAAAAACAAGTCTAGATCTCAAATCCTTCCTTGATCCAACAAGAACAATTGCAAAAGAAATAGAAAAGTAAGTTGCAGAAGTAGTAGAAGAGAAGAAGCAATAAACAGAATTTTGAATGTAAATCAAAGCTTCTAAAATTATGCAGAAAGATTAACAAAAGATCTCAAGGTGAGATTGAAACAGAATTTCTTCAATTCTTCACCCAAGATCCAAGACAAGAAGTAAAAAGTGCTCAAGCAAGAACAAAGAAGAAGAGAGATCAATTCTCCTTCCAAATTCTCCAAGATCCAAATTCAAAGTAAAAAACTCTCAAAATTATAAAATGAAAATTCTCAAAGAAGCAAAAGGTTCCAAAGTCCCTCACTAAATCAAACTAGCTTCTATTTATACACTTTCTATTCTTGGATTTAAGAATTTGGGTGGGCTTTTTAATTTGGTGAAGATTTGAATTTAATTGGATTTTTAGTTGAATTTTTAGCCCAAGTGAAATTGCTCCTAGTGGAGTGCTCTACTCTTGTGGGGAGCGGAGCATTGAGGCTTGTGTTGGAGCTCCTTGTTGCGTGCCAAGGCTTGGGATGCATTCAGGATAGTGCTCCATTCTTGTGGGGAGCGGAGCATTGTGGCTTGGTGTGTGTCTTGTGCGCTCCAAGCTCCTGGCCGTGTCAAGTTGTGCGTGTTGCACCAAGGATTAGCGCTCTGCTCTTGTGGAGAGCGTAGCTCTCTCTTTGCTTTGGAGAAGTCCCAAGTTCGAAACTTGTTGGAGGCATGCGCTGGCTCCTTTTCTTTGTGAAGGAAGTGGCGCCTTACTCCTTGCTTCCTTAGGGTGCCTTGGTTCGAATCCTTGTGAATGCAATTTGGCCAAGTTTTGCTCATTTTCCTTAGTGAGTAGCGTTCCCCACTTCCCCTTGCTCATGAGTTCTTTGGCAAACTATTTCCTTGGATTTATTTGTGAGCGAAGCCCGATAATGCTCTTGACAACAGCAAAGCGCTATGCTCATCCCCTTTCCTTCTTGGTTCAAAAGTGTGCTCCGCTCTCAAGGGGAGCGTAGCATCAAGCCTTGCTTTCTTGGTTCATTGTTATGCTCCCAGTAGAGTGTTGTGGCTTGCCTCCTTCATTGTGCCATGCTTCATTGTTTCCTTTGCTACACTCTTCTTTTCCTTGGGCCACGCTTCTTAGGCCACGCTTTCTTATTTTCTTCTTTTCTTCACCTGCAATTAATCAAAACAACCAATCAAAGTATCACCAAATTCACAAGGTTTATAAATCATTTAAATATCAATTAAATTTAGCTTAAACCTCTTCATTTAGTATCAATTTAATGGTGGTTGATTGATTCAAAGAAACCATGCAATTCCATTCCAAATTACTTACTTATAATGCAAGAAAGTGCATAAAACCTAATAAAAACAAAGAAAAAACTAGTAAAACTAGGATAAGATAACTTGTCATCACCTTTAAACAAAAAGGCAAGGGTAAAGAGGATCCAAGGCTTTGAGCATTAATGGATAGGAGGGCCCAAAGGAATAAAATCCTGGCCTAAGCGGCTAAATCAAGCTGTCCCTAGCCATGTGCTTATGGTGTGAAGGTGTCAAGTGAACAGCTTGAGCCTCTGACTCTAGACTCTAGCAAAACTTAGTCACAATCTGAAAAGGTTCACCCAGTTATGTGTCTGTGGCATTTATGTATCCGGTGGTAATACTGGAAAACAAAATGCTTAGGATCACGGCCAAGACTCATAAATTAGCTGTGTTCAAGAATCAACAAAACTAAAACTAGGAGAGTCAATAACACTATCTGAATTCTGAATTCCTAAAGAATCTAATCATTTTGAGCTTTAGAGGATAATTAAGATGCCAAGACTATTCAGAAGCAAAAAGCTATAAGCCCCGCTCATTTAATTTGAATTGTGAGCTTTATTGAAGACTCTGAGATGTTATTGCATCATTATTTTCTTTTTATCCTACTTTATTTATCTAATTGCTTGAGGACAAGCAACAGTTTAAGTTTGGTGTTGTGATGAGCGGATAATTTATACCCTTTTTGCCATTGTTTTTACATAGTTTTTAGTATGTTTTAGTTACTTTTAATTATATTTTTATTAGTTTTTATGTAAAAATCACATTTCTGGATTTTACTACGAGTTTCTGTGTTTTTCTGTGATTTCAGGTATTTTCTAGCTGAAATTGAGGGACCTGAGCAAAAATCTGATTCAGAGGCTGAGAAAGGATTGCAGATGCTGTTGGACTCTGACCCTCCTACACTCGAAGTAGATTTTCTCGAGCTACAGAAGCCAAATTTGTGCGCTCTCAATTGCGTTGGAAAGTAGACATCTTGAGCTTTCCAGCAATATATAATGGTCTATACTTTTCCCGAGATTTGATGGCCCAAACTAGCGTTAAATGCCAGTTAGAGACCCTTTTCTGGCATAAAACGCCAGAACTGGCACCAGAATTGGAGTTAAACGCCCAAACTGGCATCCAAGCTGGCGTTTAACTCCAAGAATGGCCTATGCACGTGAAAGCTTCAATGCTCAGCCCAAGCACACACCAAGTGGGCCCCGGAAGTGGATTTCTGTACTATCTGCACTTAGTTACTCATTTTCTGTAAACCTAAGTTACTAGTTTAGTATAAAAACTACTTTTAGAGATTCATTTCAGAACGCATGACATTTTTTACATCTCATATTGTATTTTCTACGGTATGAGTCTTTAAACCCTATAGGTGGGGGGTGAGGAGCTCTGCTGCGTCTCAATGGATTAGTGCAATTACTATTGTTTTCTATTCAATCACGCTTGATTCTGTTCTAAGATACTCACTCGTACTTCAATATAGAGAATATGATGATCCGTGACACTCATCATCATTCTCAAATCTATGAACGCGTGCTTGACAAACACTCCCGTTCTACCTGAGCTCAACGTAGTCATTGGGCGACAACTTGAGTGTGTATCTCTTGGGTCTCTAATTCACGGACCGAGTCCGTGGGATTAGAACATTCGTGGTAGAGGCTAGAACCAATTGGCAGCATTCCTGGGATCTGGAAAGTCTAAACCTTGTCTATGGTATTCCGAGTAGGATCTGGGAAGGGATGACTGTGACGAGCTTCAAACTCATGAATGTTGGGCGCAGTGATAGTGTGCAAATGGATAGAGAGATCCTATTCCGACAGTAGTGAGAATCGATAGATGATTAGCCGTGCGGTAGCTATACCTGGTATTTTTTATCCGAGACGAGAGATCTGACAGTTGATTAGCCGTACAGAAATCGTACTTGGTATTTTTCATCCAAGAGGAAGGATGGTAGCCATTGACAACGGTGATCCACCAACGTACAACTTGCCATTGAAGGAAGCCATGCATGTTTGGAGAAGAAGAGAGTAGGAAAGCAGAGATTCAGACGACAGAGTATCTCCGGAACCTCAACCTGTTCCTCATTACTGAATTACAAGTATCATTCATTTCATGTTATTTATTTTTCATAAACAAAAATCATTTTTATCATTAATCTCCTGACTAAGATTTACAAGATAACGATAGCTTGCTTCAAGCCGACAATCTCCGTGGGATCGACCCTTACTCACATAAGGTATTACTTGGACGACCCAGTGCACTTGCTGGTTAGTTGCACCGGAGTTGTGAAAAGTGTGATCCCAATTCCGTGCACCAGAGGCCTGATCCTCGGGAGGAAGGAAGTTTCTTATTTATAATCAAAATACTAGACCTAAAAGATATTACTATTAATTCAAAATTACAAAAATGTGATGAACTAAGCTAAATGGTGCAAAAATCCACTTCTAAGCCCGCTTGGTGAGTGTTTGGGCTGAGCTTTGGGTGAATCCAAGTGCTTAGACTCCTCTTGGGGTGTTGGACGCCAGGCTTGCTCCCTTTTGGGCGTCCAAACGCCATCTTGGTCCTTCTGGGGCGTCTAAACGCCATGTAGGGGGTTAGTAGGGTGTTCAATGCCCGTTTTGGGCCATACTTTCAAAAGATAAGTATGGACTATTATACATTGTTAGAAATCCCTGGAAGTTATCTTTCGAATTCCATTGAGATCACGTCAATTGCTAGAAATGCTCATTTGAATGCACGAAGGTTAGAATCTGACAACATCTGCAACCTTTTCTCTATCTTTGAATCAGGCTTTTTCAAAACTTGCCAAAATCACCCAAAAATCACCTAAAAAAACATAGGAAAAAACAAAAACTCAAAGTAGCATCCAAAAAGTGATTTTTGCACTAAAACCTACTAAAACTTGATAAAACTTAACAAAAGATAACCAAAAACAATATGAAAATAATGCCAAAAAGCGTATAAAATATCCACTCATCACATGCATGTGTATGCGTGATAGGAAAATTGCACGCCAACGCCTACGCGTAACCCACGCGTATGCATGACCCCTGAAATCAGCAAAATGAGTTTTGTGTTTTAAAATATAATTTTGAACCTCTAAACCTCTATTTTCACCTTTTTCGCACTAAAATTTTAGTTGTATGTTGAGTGGTGAGAAGAAGGTAGGGAGGAGTAGTAACTTGGAGACGAAGAAAATTTTCGGAAAATTATGAGTGAGAAGGGTAAAAGTGTGATATATATATATGAATGAATGATTTATAATGAAGTTGATAACGAAAACTGTTTTGAGCCTTGACCTGGAAAGGTTCGTGGTGGTTTACCGCTTGCCTAGTATCGAGACGTATATGCATGTTTTTAAAAGAGAATGTTATATGGGGTTCGTGGTGGTCGCCCACATGTGTGTGTTATTTTCCAATTAAAGATCTTGCGAGGTTCGTGGTGGTGTACCACTTGCAATGGTGGTGTTCGTGGTGGTGTACTGCTTACCAAGTCGGGTTCGTGGTAGTTTACCACCCATCGGTTTTCAAGAGGACAATATCCGGGTTAGCTATTGGGTGTGTCAGGCTCTGGCAAAGTAACCGACACGTGAGCTCACGGCCAGTAGGACAGGCATGCATCATCTGCATATGTTTGAATTGTTTGAGTTTGTTTAATTACTTTGATGTGCCTAATTATACATGTTCCATGATTATTTGCTAATTGTCTTACTTGCCTTACTTGTGTATTACTTGTCTGTATTGTTTGTGTTTGCTTAAAAGTTGAATTACTTGAGGGATGGTTCAGTTCTATGGCTATTTCGGTTGGAAGATAGTGAAAGTATGAAAGATATTGGGTTAGAACTAGAATCCACTATGATACCAAGTTATGGATTAGTGAGAACATAGGATGGATATGTCGAGGTGACAAGTTTAAGATGCTTAGTGAATTTATATTATAGTGTATTGTATTTATTTGACACTTTTACCATACTGGGAACCCATGGATCAAGGGTTCTCATCTTGTATATGCTCTATGTTTTTTAGATGCAGATCCTAGCGCTCAGCAGTGAGCTGGTTTCGTCTGGAAGGCGGCGAAGTTTATTTGATTTTGTTTTGTACTTTTAGAACCTCTCCTTTTTATTTTGAAAAACCTTCAATATGAATTATGTAAATGTTTAATTTGCAACTTGCCTATAGAGGCTGTATGTAAATTTTTGGGAGAGATATGACCTAATGTTGTCAAACTGTTTTTATCCTGTACCCTAGCCGGCCTAAACTTCGTGGGTTGTCAAACTGTTTTTATCCTTTACCCACTTATTCATATGATTAGCATGCATTTATATTTCCTTCCTAAAATTATTACATGATTAAAAACTTGCTTCCTAGAGACTTTTAATTATGTATTTTAATTCTCCTTTATTCCATTCGATACTGTGATCCGTGTGTTAAGTGTTTCAGGATTTATAGGGCATGAATGAATTGGAGATTGGAAAGGAAGCTTGCAAAAATGGAAGGAACACAAGAAATTGAGGAGATGACGAGCAAGAAGTGACGCGGCCGCATGGTTCACGTGACCGCGTGAAAGAGAGGAATCGTAGTGACGCGGCCGCATGTCTCACGCGACCGCGCGGATTGGAATAGCACAAGTGACGCGGAGGCGTGGACGA
>NC_029787.2:52330391-52335610 GCF_000816755.2 Arachis ipaensis
CTCTCGCGTGGCAGGGCAAAACGCCGAATGACGCGTCCGCATGAATGACGCGATCGCGTGACGTGCGGGATCTGCATAATCTGCAGAATTCGCTGGGGGCGATTTTGGGCCCTGCTTTGACCCAGTTCACGGCCCGAAAAAGCATACTAGAGCCAGAGAACATGCAGAAACCAACAACAACATTCATTCTACAGAATTTTTAGTTTTTAGATCTAGTTCTACTCCTCCTCTAGGCTTTCTCTCTACACATTCATAGTTCTTAGTATTTTATTTCTATTGCTTTTTGCATTGGGATATTGAGAAGAGTTATTACCTCATCAAGACTTCGTCATTCTAGTTCGTTTTCTTTACTTGGCTTTACTCTTCCATGTCCTTTAATATACTCGATTTTACTATTGGATTATTTTAGAATTTATTAATACAAGAATTACTTTTATTTTAATTGATTCCTTTGAGTTTTATTTATCATGTCTTTCTTTAATTCCCTTTCCTATGTTATGAGTTCTACATTCACAATGAGCGAGTAGTTCCCTAACTTGATGGGGAGTTGATTGAAAGGAACCCTTGAGTTGGGATGCTTAAAAGAAAAATTGTAATTGGGTTTATTGTTGGAATGCTCTCTAGTCACTGACACTAATCCATTTCAATTGAGCGGATTGGAACTTGTGAATAGAAACAGCATTCCAACTTGTTTGACTTTCCCTTACCTAGTAAGGGATAACTAAACAGAACAGCCTTCAATTATCAATTAATCTTGAGAGTACTTCAACAAGAATAGGGCTTCCAACTAATCTACTTCCAGTCAAGGCTTTTATTTAAATTATTTAATTTCTCTAATTTAATTTCCTATTTATTCAACTCAAACCATTTTGAAAACATCTGATTAATAAAATAGCACACCTTTCTGTAACTCGTTGGGAGACGACCTGGGATTCATACTCCCAGTATTTTAATTTTAATTTTTGTGACACCCTTCTAAATTGATAAGCGGATTTCTGGTTGGTTAAGAACTATACTTGCAACGCATATCTGATAACAATTCTTGACTCATCAATTTCTGCCACGTCAATTTTTGGCGCCGTTGCCGGGGAGTTGCAATAGAGTGCTAAGTTATTGATTGAAATTTATTTGTTTGCATTTTATTTTATCTTGCTACTATGAGCTGCTTGTTTCTTTCGTTAGATGACGCGTTCACTTCTTGATCCACGCTTGCCAGTATTCGATCCTGAGATTGAAAGAACTATTTCACGAATAAGGCAAGCTCGGCGTCGGTTAGTCCTCTCTGAGGGCGGATCTGAAACGTCATTTGAGGAAGAAACCAGCCCCCGTTCTACTGATTTGGTTGATTTACGTGTAGGTGACATGGCAGCACCTAGGAGAATTACTATCCAGGAGGCTGGAGCCCCTGATTTTACAATGCAACCGTTTCAAGCGCATCACCCAGCGGTGGCTACAGACTTTGAAATAAAGACTGCACTGCTCAATTTGATGCCCAAGTTTCATGGCTTACCTGCTCAAGAGCCTATCAAGCACCTGAGAGATTTTCAAGCAGCCTGTTCTACTGTCAGGCGTTATGGTGCAGATGAAACTTCAATTTTGTTGAAAGCTTTCCCGTTTTCTCTTGAGGGAAAGGCAAGAGAGTGGTACTACACTCAACCCGCAGCAACTGTATCCGGCTGGAATACACTTAGAAGAGAATTTTTGGAAAAGTTCTTTCCAGCTGAAGTTACTGATAAACTGAGGAAAGACATTTCCATGATTGTTCAGGACAAAATCCGAGACTTTCTATAAATACAGGGAGCACTTCAATAATCTTCTGGAAGCATGCCCCCACCATATGATTGACAAGATAGTGTTGCTTGGTTACGTCACACAGGGCATGAGGCCCCAAGATAAGACCACATTGGAAAGTGCTAGCAATGGGTCTATGAAAAAGTACAAGACCACTGATGAGACTGCTGCTCTAACTCAGAGTATCTATGAAATGACCAACTTGCTGAAGCAGATGTAATTGAATCAACAATAAGTTCATCAATCTCAACCTTCTCCACTACAGAAAAGCCAACAGTTAGTCCCATAGAGAATTTGCGGAGTCTGTGCTGATTATAGCCATTATACTGATGAATGTCCGCAGCTCCAGCAGGAAGACAACACCGTGGCAGCCACTCATAACTTCTATGACCGCCCCAACCAAGGGTACAATCAAGGTGGCAACTACATCCATGGATGGCAGGACAATTCTAACCAGAATTGGAGGGACAACAACAACAGAGGAGGCAGAGACAATCAGGGAAATCAGAGGTGGAATAATAATAACAACAACAGACAACAGAACTAGAACCAGCCTTACAGATCACATCACCTGAGGCAATCCCAAGGACCACAGAATACCCAACAGCAGACCTCTCAAATTACTTATCCTTCTTCATCTTCTAATGACGACTTACTACAATCTATTGATCGGAGACAACAGACCATGAAAAATAACCTTTATGCTACACTAAATGGTCTGAACTTTACTTTGCAAGCTCTTGTCTCACAGATTGGATCAATGAATAACTCCAATAACCAGCCTTTGAGCTCCAGTGGAATCCCCTCTCAACCATTACCCAATCCAAAGGGTGGCATTAATGCCATCACCCTAAGGGCCGGAACCACACTGCAGGAGAGGAATCAGGAGGAGCCAAGCCCACCAGAACACGCCTCAGCTGAAGAGGTAGTGGAAATAGAAGATGTTGACGAGGAAGAGGACATACAGGACATGGCTGAAAAAGAAGAAATTCAACCACAGGAGGAAACACCAAGGGGCGCAGACACTGCAGAAGACACCACTCCCATTCCATTTCCACAACTTGCAAGGAAGCCCAGGAAGCAGCTGGAACCTGATCCCAAAATGGTAGAGATATTCAAAAAGGTTGAGGTAACTGTTCCTCTTTTTGATGTTATTCAACAGGTACCTAAATATGCAAAGTTTCTAAAAGATTTATGTATACATAAAGACAAAATTAATGAATTAGTAACTATTCGAGTAAATAGCCAAATTGGTCCCCGAAAGATAGCCCATTCTTCAAACGAGTCCCCGTAAGAAAAAGATAATAAAATTTGTCCCCGAAAAATTTAAAATTGGTAAAGTTAGTCCTTCCGTCAGTTGGATGATGACGTGTCACGTTAAGTGCCACGTGGCACATGATGACGTGGAGGGCTAATGCCACGTGTCACAATATGATTGGTTGACATGTCAGATCGGTGACACGTGGCATGCCACGTGTTAGGTCAGTGACACGTGGCATGCCACGTGGCACTTGACATGTAAAAAAGTTATTTATAATCAAAATAGTCCTTGAAAGTTCAGATGTAAGTCATTTTCATCCCTAAAATTTTAAAAATTAATCAAATTAGTCCTTATATAATTTTTTTTTTATTTTTTCTTGATAATATTAAATTTAAAATATTTTTTGATACTACTAATTTTAATAGAAATGTAATTGACAATCAAAAAATTAGTAATTGTATCTTTTCTTCTTAAAAATTTGTTCAATAAAATTATCTCTCTCCTCTAATTCTTGTCAAAATCTCTCTTATTCTTTTCTATTCTAAAACCTTTTTTTTACATTATTACATTTTGCTGGAATATATATATAACCTAAACAAAGTTATATGCTCAAAATCAAAATTTATGTATGTTAATCTAAATAAAAGTAATAACGTAATGAAAAAAAAGATGTATAAATTTTTATTAAATTTGTTTAGGTTAACATACATAAATTTTTATTTTGAGCATATAACTTTATTTAGAGTAACAAATACATACATTTCAATTTTGAGTATATATATATATATATATTCCAGCAAAATGTAATAATGTAAGAAAAAAGTTTTAAACGTCATCATCCAACTGACGGAAGGACTAACTTTACCAATTTTAAATTTTTCGGGGACAAATTTTATTATCTTTTTCTTACGGGGACTCGTTTGAAGAATGGGCTATCTTTCGGGGACCAATTTGGCTATTTACTCGTAACTATTCCTTTAGGTAGTTCCATATCTGCTTTAATGGGAAGTTTACCTGAAAAGTGTAGTGACCCAGGTCCATGTATGGTTAATTGTACTATTGGTGGTGTAGTATTTTCTGACTGCATGTGTGATTTAGGAGTATGTGTGAGTATAATGCCTTTGTCTATATATGATATTTTGAGGCTCCCTCCCTTAAAAAGGTCGGCAACTCGTTTTGTGTTAGCAGATAAAAGCATTATTACAGTGGCTGGAGTTGCTGAAGATGTATTAGTGGGCATTAAGGGGCTTACATTTCCCATTGATTTTTATATCTTGGAGATTCCCCAAAATGACTCAGAGAAGCCATCATCAATCCTACTCGGAAGACCATTCCTGAAGACCTCGAAGTTCAAATTAGATGCTTTTTCAGGAACATACTCTTTTGAAATAGATGGCCGAGTAGTAATCTTCAATCTAAATGGAGTTATGAAGCATCCTCCAGAGGATCATTCTATCCTCCAGTGTGACATTATAGATGAAACCGTGGCTGAAGTTCACCAGGAGGAATTTGAAGAGAAGTACATAGGACAAGGTCCAAGTGTGGGGACATTCTCAGAGGACAATGACAGTGCTTTACCATTGTTACCAGCTCCAGACAACCCAGAGCCTGACCATGATCAGAAGTTAGAATTAAAACCCCTTCCTCCACACCTCAAATATGCTTACTTTGAAGACGAGCAGAAGTTTCCAGTTATCATTGTAAGGGAACTCACTTCTCAACAGGAAGAGCAGTTACTTAGTATGCTAAGAAGGTACAAGAAGGCAATTGGTTGGAGTTTGGCAGACATAGTAGGCATCAACCCTCAAGTCTGTGAGCATAGGATATTTTTAGAAGAGGGAGCAAGACCTGTCTGTCAACCCCAGAGAAGACTGAACCCCACTATCTTAGAGGTTGTCAAGAAGGAAGTGACCAGACTATTGGAGGTAGATATCATCTACCCCATTTCAGACAGTAAATGGGTAAGCCCAGTACAAGTGGTGCCCAAGAAGTCTGGAGTCACTACAGTGAAGAATGAGCATGGAGATCTCATGGCAACCAGAGTTCAGAACGCCTGGAGAGTCTGCATTGACTACAGACGCCTCAACCAGGCTACTCGTAAGGATCACTATCCTTTTCCATTCATTGATCAAATGCTGGATCACCTGTCAGGTAAATCACATTATTG